>NC_091956.1:57078935-57334982 GCF_031021105.1 Erythrolamprus reginae | reverse complement strand
CGAGGGATCACTGTACTTCTTGTAGAGTATAAGACCTTTGGTACTGAGAATTACTCTGTTCCCACAGTTTGCTTGCTTATTTGCTTAACCTTATTTATTTATGGTATTAAATGTATAGGCTGATGAACTCCATTACAATTTTAGCAGGGTGCAATTTAAAACGTTCAAAATAATGCACTACATACAATGCAAAAACTAATGTCTAGAAAAATAAATAACACAAATTCTAATAATCCAAGCATAAACAGTTAGCCATCCCTACTAGCCCAAGGTCTGGGCTAAGTCTTAAGAGCTTATTAAATAAAAATCAGGGTCGGGAACAAGTAAATGGCAGGGAAGATACCTGCCATACCTCCTTCTTTGGTCCCATCACTCTTTAATTAATTAATGGGACCAAAATTATGCTGATGTTATTGAATTGTGTGGGACAGGTAGGCACGAATCCCAGCGGCCGATAAGGTCCCACAGAGTTGGCCTTCTCCGGGTCCCGTTGACCAAACAATGTCGTTTGGCGGGCCCCAGGGGAAGAGCCTTCTCTGTTGCGGCCCCGGCCCTCTGGAATCAACTCCCCCCAGAGATTAGAACGGCCCCCACCCTCCTTGTCTTTCGCAAATTACTCAAGACCCACCTTTTTCGCCAGGCATAGGGGAGTTAAGATATTCCTTCCCCCTAGTTACAAGTTATGCATGGTATGTTTGTGTGTATGTTTGATTTTATAATAAGGGTTTTTAGTTGTTTATTAATTGGATTGTTACATGCTGGCTTTTATCATTGTTGTTAGCCGCCCCGAGTCTACAGAGAGCGGGTGCATACAAATCCAATAAATAATAATAATAATAACTGGGAAGAAAGATGCCTGCTCAGATAACCAACGTTCGTGCTATGAAGGGTTTCATTACTTTCTCACTTGAATAAAAATTTCTCACTTGAATAAAAATGGCTACTTCCAATAACCCAACAAAATATTTATGAATCAACCTTGATAAATGAAATTATTTTTCATAAAGTTATAAATCAAGTTGAAAATAATTTCTTCAGTTTAATTGAAAAAGCATAATTAAATTAAGTTTGTATCCCATCTTTGTTTAGTAACTTTCTAGTTTTCAGGTACTATATCTTGGTACTACTATTCCACTGCATTTATTCTCTGTCTAGGAGAAACAAAATTAACTTCCACAGCATCTATTCTGTGAACTATAGATATGTTTTTCTTAAGCTACAAGATCATATTTTATAATGAACGAACCTGTTAAAAATTCTACAAAATGTTCCCAGGGTGAATTTCTCTTATGCTATAAGAAGGGCAAGTAAACTAGCTTAATGCTTAATGCATTTGAATACTTTACATTTTGTCAGTATTAGCAAAAAAGGGTCATTTTTCTGGTTAGGCATTCTATGGTTCAAAACTTTTTACAAACAGTTTGTAACCAGGATCTGCTGCCACTTTGATAATGATATTGCCAAACGGAAATATATTAAAGGATGAAATTCACAATGAGTGAACTGTAATTCATGTTAAAATAAGTATCACTTTTGAAATATATCTTAAGAATGTTTTTCTCCGTTTCACTTGTAGCATTTCGGCAAAGGAAGGATGACTTAACACATCCATCTTCCAATGACTAATAGGCCATATATATTCTTCATTCATTTGTGCTAAGATAAAGATCTCTTGCTTTTTGTGTAAGTATATTTTTGCACCTGATCCACACACTGTCTTTTTTCCACACACAATAATTAGCTCATTCAAGGGAATGGAATAAGGTGCAGGGAGGGAGGTGGGGAGAGAGACCAAGAGAGCTGAAATGTGATTCTTATTTTATAAAAAGTATGTATTGTCAGCATTCCACACTGGGCTTAGACCAAATGATAAAAATACTGTACTTGAACCAAAGTACAGGTGGCAGTGGGGCTTGTCAATAATACAAGCCAACATATAGTAAAGGTATTATTTACAAGATATATAATATCTAGATAATATTACACAGTAATTATAATACAGTCCATAATACATCTCTCATTCGCACACAGCAGATATAATATTCCATTTAGTATTAGCACAGTTTATTCTCTTATTAATACAGCAAATACCCTTACAACAGTATGATATATTCTAAACAGTTCAGTATATTGCACACAGATCAGATATTAATACTAACCAGCATATATACACCAGTAACCAACATTACAAGATAAGACAGCAGAACAGATGCAATACAATAACGCTCACACAACAGAATACAACTACAAAATACAACTACAGAATGTAACCACAGAATGTAACAGAGAGCAGCACATCTGTCTCCCTTATATAACTAAATTGCAGCCTAGCTCATAATTTGTACCTAGCTCTTAAAGTAATACAGTAATACCTCATGATACGAACTTAATTGGTGCAAGGAGGAGGTTCGTAAGACGAAAGGTTCGTAAGATGAAACATTGTTTCCCATAGGAAACAATGTAAAGTCAATTAATCCATGCAACCAAAAAAAACCCCACAAAAAAATGGCTTTCGGCGACTGCTGGGAAGCCGCGCGGCTGTTTTAAAGGTGACAGCCGGCCTGGGGGGCTTCCCAGCACCCCCCCGAACCCGGGTTCGGGGTGTGGGGGGTGCTGGGAAGCCCCCCAGGCCGGCTGTCACCTTTTAAAACAGCCGCACGGCTTCCTAGCTGTCTCCCGAAGCCGAACGCCGAAGCCGAACTTCCGAACTTCCGGCTTCGGGAGACAGCTGGGAAGCCGCACGGCTGTTTTAAAAGGCGACAGCCGGACTGGGGGGCTTCCCAGCAACCTCCTGAACCGAACTCGGGGTTCAGAAGAATTTTGCCTCTTCTTACAAACTTTGTTCGAGTTACGAACCGGCGTTCGGGAGGCTTCTGGGAAGCCCCGCCGCCCGGCTGTCACCTTTTAAAACAGCCGCGCGGCTTCCCAGCAGTCTCCGAACGCCAGTTCGTAACTCGAAATAAGTTAGTAAGAAGAGGCAAAATTTTTCTGAACCCCGGGTTCGTATCACGAGTTGTTCGTAAGACGAGGGGTTCGTATCTTGAGGTACCACTGTATTACTATTTTCTCCTAACATACATAGCTGGTTTATCTTCATATATAGAATACCCAACCAATACAGTACATGGTACTGACATGTATGATTGTCCAAATTGCTCTATAGAGGAAAGGGGCGGCATACAAATTTAATAAATTATTATTATTATTATTATTATTATTATTATTATTATTATTATTATTATTTCTTCTATTGTTCTATTTGAGCTTGGCACACTTAGAAGAAAAAAACATTCATGTGCGAATGCTGTTTGTCAACTTCAGTTTGGTGTTTAATACAATCATTCCAAAGCATTTAGTAGATAAATGGGCCTTTTAGGTTTTAATAGTTCTTTGTGCAACAGGATTTTTGGTTTTCTTATTGATAGGCCCCAGTATGTGTGAGTTGGGATTAATATTTCTAACACCATTTTTTTAGCATAGGTTCTCCTCCGGGCTTTGTCCAGTGGAGGACTACCAAAAATTTTACTACCACACTGTGGGCGTGGCTTATGCAGGATACCCTGCATTTTCTTTCATCTTTCAGTGCAAAATGGGTGCTCTGGGGTAGAGATCCATTTTTTCTACCCTACTGAGTCCCCCCCCATCCGGTTAGCAGCCCACAGCTGTCTATGTCCTACATCTGCTGTTGTTCATCCTGTTGACCCATGACTGTTGTGCTAGGTCTGCCACCAATCATATTGTGAAATATGCGGATGATACAATAGGAATGCCTCTTTTCAAGATGACAATGAGGGTGTTTACTGCAAGGAGGTAGAGGATTTTGTGTATAACAAAAATGGTCTCATTTTAAACATAGGAAAAACTAAAGAGATAATTGATTTCAGAAAAGGCAGCCATAGACACATACCCGTAATTCACCTATGGAGTGGCTAACAACATCAGGTTTTTGATGTGCAGGTAACAAGAGTGACACATTGGTGAAGCAGGTACATCAGTGCCGGCAATTTCTGTGTTGCATGAGAAGGGGTTTTCATACTCACCTGATACACTCATTCTCGTAGGGTGCAGCTATCCTTCAAGTATGGGGATGACCTTGCCCTCTAGCCAATCAGGACTGAGCAGTGAAGGGCTACAATTTTTTTTACTACCACACTATAGGTGTGGCTTATTTTGCGGGTGTGGCTTGCTGGCCATGTGACCTGGTGGGAGTGGCTTGATGATCATGCGGCTGGGGGTGGCTTAAAGGTCATGTGACTGGCTTAAAGATTGCCAACTTGACGTCACTCACGTCAAGGGTTTGGGTTAGGAAGTCTGGCCTCTCCTTGCCTCAAAGAGATACAATTTCCCTATTTACTATTACTGTACATCCAAAATATACTCTTTAATTCTATGTATATATGCCATATGTGTGCATACATATTACACACAGGCACACAAAAATATATAAACTGTATCTACTATATAAACTGTATGTGTATATACACACACGTATGCACAGCCCTTCTAAAATTGTACACATTCAACCTCATTTACTGTGATAGGAAAAACATACCCGGAGCCGTTTATCCGTTCAGTTTTGCGAGTTTATCCGTTCAGTTTTGGAGAGACACATTGATGCATCGTGGTTTCATTTTAGCTTTGGACCTCTTTGAACTTTCTGACACTCAATTGGTGGATATAAGCCAGAAAGACTACTGTGCTGACTTGAGTGATTAACTCTGACCTTCTGGACTAATAAACTAGCATTGCTCTTGCATTCACGGAGGTGTACAGCCTTCTGTATATAAAGAAAACCTTTTTGCTTTTTGCCAAGCCTGAGAGCGTACAGTATGTGTTTGTTTAATTGCTTTGTTTTTGAGTGGCCCAGTGACCAGGCAGAACACACGCCAGCTGACGAGTGCTCGATCAGGTGGCTAACTGAATTCTGCACCAGCTGATAGGCACTTGGTCGGAGAGGCCTTGATTGGCCGCGACAGGCTCAGAAACAGTTGCAGCAATGGTAAGCTACTGGAATTATCCTCAGCTGTTTATCAGTAGGACAAGCAGCTGTGAGCAGTGCCAGAAGGCTCTGGGGTATATTTGTCGGCTGCTGCGATTAACGCTTGTGTGACCAATTTAGAAGCTGCAATTAATAGCGATGACAATGCTCAGGCCAGGGAAGAGGGTTTACCCTCTGAGAAGCCTGTGGCAGGACAGGCTGCACTCCTCCCCACTTCTGACAATTGGTATAGTGGTGAGCTCGATGAAAAAAACAGACCTTTAACTGGAGGTGCAAGTGACAGCTGGGCTGATGCCCGAGGCTACCTTCAACCCAATGACAGTGAGAGTTGTCAGTTGGGGAGCTGAGGAAGGAGAAGACACTTACAATAATTTGACAGTTGGATTGATAACTCTATGATTAGAAGTCCTCTGGAAGCAAAGGCACGCATCCTAGATTAGGGACTGAGTCGAAAGAGGGGGAATCTAAGATGGAGGGCAATATTTATTTCTCAGTCCTGACTGGCTAGAGGGCAAGGTCATCCCCATCCTTGGAGGCTGGCTCCACCCACTATGGAGAAAAGTTTATCTTCCTTTCTCTGCCCTTACTACTTTCCATAGAAGGGCAATCGAGAACATCTTGTCATATTGCATTGCTGTCTGGTTTATAAAGATTACTGCTTCGGACAGAGAGATGGTGCAGTGAGTGGTGAGGATGGCAGAAATAAATATTGGTAGTTCACTTCCTTCTATTTAGGACATAACCTATAAACAGTGTTTGAGCAGAGTCCGCAGTATTGTGTGGGATGCTATACATCTTCTTCATGACCTGTTTTCCTTGTTATCTTTTGGGAAGCAGCTTCATGGTATACGAAGCAAAACATCTAGATTCAGTAACAGATTTGATACTGTAGCATCGACCTTGTGAGCTCTCATGTTTCCTTTTTTTGCTATATAAGATATGTGTATACAGTGTTCCCTCAATTTTCGCGGGGGATGCGTTTCGAGACAGCCCGCGAAAGTCGAATTTCCACGAAGTAGAGATGCAGAAGTAAATACACTATTTTTGGCTATGAACAGTATCACAATCCTTCCCTTAACACTTTAAACCCCTAAACTGCAATTTCTCATTCCCTTAGCAACCATTTAGATTATTACTCACTATGTTTATTTATTAAAGTTTATTTTAAAAAATATTTATTAAAGGTGGACGAAGGTTTGGCGATGATGTATGACGTCATCGGGCGGGAAAAACCGTGGTATAAAGAAAAAACCCGCAAAGTATTTTTTAATTAATAATTTTTAAAAACCGTGGTATAGCCGTTTCACAAACTTCAAACCCGCGAAAATCGAGCAACCACTGTACAGTATATCATATTTTCTTGGAGTATAAGATGGTCCAAACTATAAGACGCCCCTAGATATTGGGGAGGAAAAAAAGAAAAAAAATGTCTCTGCCTCCCAGCAATTTGCCTCCTTTCAGCAAATATCAAACAGCCTGGTCAGCTTCAGCACAGCCTGATTTAGCATGAGAAGCTGATTGGTGGTTGGATCTACATCCTAGAATACTGCCTATCAGCTGTTCCAGGCTATGGGGATCACTGCTGTCATCTATGGACCTTCATGTGCCCCATTTTGGGGCTCCACACATCCTGTTTTCAGCCTCTGTGCATCCCATTTTCAGTGTTCACATATACTGTTTTTGGCTGCCACCACCACCTATCCTCATTGCCTTGAACGGAATGAAAATGGGGTGTGTGGAGGCAGAAAATAGGGCACAAAGACACCGAAAATGGGGCATATGGAGGCAAAAAAGAGAGGATGTGGTAGCATCCAAGTGATCAAAATTCAGATGCTTGGCAAGCAATTCATATTTATGATGGTTGCAATGTCCTGAAGTCATGTGACCAGCTTTTGCTTGGCCTCCCCTATTGTGTTGGCTTTTCACATGAGATGTTTTCAAAGAAAGGATTAGTAGCTTGTGCAAGTTTAATTGTGATGATGCAGTTTGTCTTCTGACAGTTTCAGTAGCAGAAGCACTTAGAAGACCATCATTGAGAACAAAAATAAGTGAAGCAAAACAATAGTTTTCTTCCACTCTATAAAAGAATTATGCTGCTTCACAAAATAACTTTGAATTGGTACTTCAGTCATAGAATCTTCAAATCAAAAGAGCCCTTTGAAGCTGGGCACAGTAATGATTTATAAGAAATCGGAGGTGGGATAGGGTCATTGCATATTTGTTGTAACTAAAATGCTCTGTTCATCACCAGGTGGACTTTGATTTAAACAGTAACTTTTCTACAGCATCTCCACCAAAAGATTGTGTATAAGCATCACTAGATAGTGAGTTTGTGGGAAGAAAGTTTTCTAAAGAGAAGTTCCCCAACAGAGTTCTTCCTGAAAAAAATAAAATAACATTGATTCTGTTAACTCTGAGAATGATTTCATTTGAAATATGTGGAGATTTGTATGTATAAGAATGTATAAGAATGTTTTTTTCGGAAGAGTTGCTACCGCCAGACCAATGAGTGGGAGTGGTCAGTGCGGGTACAAAGAGGGGGAGGGGGTAGAATATGCTGCCAGGCCAGTAGGTGTGAGCTGCTGGTGGAGATGACATGGAGATTGACACTGAGAAAGGTTTAATCTCCCAATGTGAGGAAAGACCAAGACCGTCTTTAAATTTGAAAACACAGTATCAAACCATTATCTAACATTCATTAGTGGTGAACAATTGTAAACTGTAACCTGAGATTACTGCAGACTGCTCTAAGTATAATAGCGATCCTCCTTGCTAGACTGTGGATTTACATCTTACCATGGACATAACAATGAGGGTCATATGGCCCATTCTGGACTCTTTACATCACCGGCCAACTCAGGAAGGACATTTCCCTTTAAGCAAGACTATTCATAACAAAGAGATCTTTTGCACCATCATTGTCCTTATTTATTTATATATAGGAGTAAGGTTGCTCCCTGGCCATGGGGGAAAGGAATATTTTACATCCTGGGCTTGTAATTGTTAACTAACTGTTTTAATTTTTAAAACAGTCTGTCTGTCTTCATCAATTGTTTCTGTCTTTATCAATTGTATATTGTGGGATATGGGGAATTGCAGGATATGGGGGAGGAAGGGGATATTTATTAACCTATTAAGTACTATTGTCTGTCTCATAAACTGTATATGGCGGTATTATTATTATTATTATTATTATTATTATTATTACTAAGGAATAATTTATAAGGCGATTACTAAGGAATAATTTATAAGGCGATAATATAGTATATTATCCTGTCTTATATCCTAGTATATATAGTATATTATAAAGTAGGGCAAATTTTTATAAGATAAGAGGATTCCTGAGAAAATAAAAACAGACAGTTTTTGCCACTGTGGCATAATTATTTTAAAGAATTTAAGAATTTAAGTATGACAAGCACACCCATGATCATAAAAACTACAAAGAAAACTACACCAATGACAATGCTGTGAGCTGCCTAGAATTCCTAGGGAGTTGGACGGAATAGAAATTGAATGAATGAGCGAGCAAATAATAATAATAATAATAATAATAATAATAATAATAATAATAATAATAATAATAATAATTATTATTATTATTATTATTATTATTTATTAGATTTGTATGCCGCCCCTCTCTGAAGACAAATAAGCAAGCAAGCAAGCAAGCAAGCAAGCAAAGGAAGATAGTAATGGATTCCAAAAAGGACTATACATATACAACTGATTAAAAAAAAATAAGAAGAGGAAATATTGCTGAATTCCTTCTCCACAATGATACAAGAACTGAATTTAAAGGACATGTAGAGAGAATTAAACCCTCAGAAAAGTCAGTATACTTTTTTTTCCAATCCGCATAATTCATGGTCCAGGATAGATATGGTGTGGATAGATTTGAAGAGGATAACAACATAGCGCAGGTAGAGATATTATCAAACACATGAGTGGCCCATATTCCTCTAATAGTGACATGAAAGGAAAGAACAAAACAGCGAAGAAGATGGACCATGAACCAGAGGATTTAATAGAAAAAAAATGTCCAATGAAAAGAAAAAGAGCTAGATTTCTTTTTTGAAGAAAAATTCAAATGAACATATAATGCTACAAAATGTATGGGATACAACTAAAGCTTATATTAGGGTTTTAACAAAGTTAATATATTGTATATGCATGTAAATATTATTATAATTCAAAAGACTGTGTAATGTAGAATAGTGAACTATAGAAATAGAACCTATGTAAACATGAATGTTATGGATGATATTAATACCAATATGGAAATGATATGAGTGAAAATTTGTGTTTTGTTTTTTAATGTTGAAAATGTTAAAAAAAAAAATTGAAGAGAGTACGTATTACATTTTAAAAGGTCATTTAAATAAGATCTATTTGAATTTCAGAAGGTAGAGGATAGAATGATGTCCAAGAAGTACCATGACAAGGAAGGATAGATAAAAAATAGCAACATCATTACTGAAAGCAAACTTTCAGGAAATAGAAGGTTAAATTAGTATTCATTCCAAGAGACCTGTCAATGAAACTTTGCCTGAGGTCAAATTCAGTGCATATTATCAGGGGCATGGGGAAGAAAGCCAAAAGATTTATAAGAAATATGTCAACATTTTTCAAGTACTCAGTGATAGCAGTGGGTGTGAAAGGCACTGGGGCAATAACCACAATTTCCTTGAAGGAAGAATAGCAATTTTGTGGTTGAATACTTATTAAAGTCAGTTAGAATCACCTGGAAAAAAAATCTGCTCAGCCATTTCAGAAATAACACAAGCAGGATTAAAACTCTTAGGAGTATGCAGGAAAAACAGCAGTCACACCAAGAGTCAAAATTGAAGATGTACTGTAGTTTACAACTACCATCCAACAATGGGAATTTTTCCCCCCACTTCCTTATAAAGAAGGAATGGGATGGGAATGCATTGACTTACATAATGCAAAGCAGAATTCATTTGATGTTTCCTAAGTGGTAGTTGACAAAGTAATTATGAAGAAACTTAACACAAAATATTTATATATAATCCATTGTATATCATTTCACCTTTAAAACTTTTGAAGGCAGGAAAAGAAAAAAACCTACCTATATCACTTTGCATCATATTCAAAAATAGGAAGTACTACCTGCCCCTTTGTGCTAAACACAGATCGTAAATCTAAGATACAAATAAACATTTGTATGTTAGATCAGAAAGCAATGTATTTTATTAGCAACAGCAATAGCAGTTAGATTTATGTACCATTTCACAGTGCTTTACAGTCCTCTCTAAGCAAGTTTTATTGTATTTCATGCATAAATGTATGCATGTATGGATATTATGGTGGGTTTCACTTTAGTCAAGGTAATGAGATATCTTTATCTTTAAAATTCTGTCCGCATTCTGTATAGGAAGATAAGTTGTATTTATAAAGCACCTCTATAAAATTAATTTTTCTTCTTATTTGCCATTAGATAATTGTTTTCTTTATTGACCACAACAAGAATATTGTTCATCCTGCTCTATGTTTTGCTATAAAGAAATCATATAACCAGCTTATAAAAATGCTCATTTTGTATCCTGAAACTTACTGAAAATGGTTGTATTCACTGGAGATTATTGATGCCCTCAAAATACATAAAGAGACAAAGGTGCTGTCATTTTTCCATCTGTTATAACAGATGCCTGCATAATGGAACCCTATTAATAGGGAAGAAAGAAGATTTGCATTAGATTACAATTTATTGGAAGTTTCTACAGGTGAACAGAGGCAACAGGTGACAAGTGTTTCAAGTGTGAGCTGTATTTAAATGTTCTTGAAATGGTTCCCTGATAGGCTATTGGATGAGACTCCTAATTTTATTGTCTCATTTCACCATCATGATTTTTTTTTTTGCAGTAAATCGAGGCAGTCAGACTGACATTGGCAAAAAGCCAATGATTTACTTGCTAATCTGAGTTTTGCCAAGTTGGGTCAGACGCATTTCTGCTCTTTTCGCAGGCCCACTCAAACTCCAGGAAACGAAAGCAGGGGGCATTGGGGATGCTGTTGAAGCAGCAGGAAAGGCATTTGCTCTCTTTGCTTTTCTTAAACAATAGAGGGACAATCAAAGACATTTGATTATTTGCTGTTTGCTACCAAATCGGAGCATTGCTACTCCATGGGGTGTAACAAGCGGTGGTGGGCTCCTAGCCGGAATGCTAAATTGGGCTCACCGCCACGGCTCGGGAGTGCTTGCAAGGCCAGCGCAATTTTGCTTCTGCATCTGTGGAGATAGCAAAATCGCACATGGAGCTGCAGGTGTGCCCATGTTTTGGTGAGATTCTTTTGCTTTCACGCATGCTGAAATGTGGGCGCACCTGCGGCTCTATGCGTGATTTTGCTATCTCCACAAGTACAGAAGCAAAATCGCGCTGGCCTCGCAAGCACTCACAAGCCGTGGTGGCGAGCCCAATTTAGCATTCTGGCTAGGGGACCACCACTGCTTGTTACACCCCATGGAGTAGCATTGCTCCGATTTGGTAGCAAACAGCAAATAATCAAATGTCTTTGATTGTCCCTCTATTGTTTAAGAAAAGCATGGAGCCGCAGGTGCGCCTGTGTTTCAGTGAGATTTTTTTTTGCTTTCATGCATGCTGAAACATGGGCACACCTGCTGTTCTATGCATGATTTTGCTATCTCCACAGGTGCAACAGCAAAATCACACTGGCTTGCAAGCACTCACGAGCCGCCGCACCGAACCCTATTTAGCATTCCAGATGGAGCCCACCCCTGGTAACAATGCTTTTCAGGCATTTCCTTTGGGATTCCTCCTGGACATTTGCACAGATATGCCTGCAGGACACCGTTCTTCCTCTTGTGGACAGCAACTATAGGGCAACAGCAACTATAGGTGAGGTCATCCAAGGGCATGGGGTGAGGTATCATCAATATGCCGATGATACCCAGTTATACATCTCCACCCCATGTCCAGTCAACGAAGCAGTGGAAGTGATGTGCCGGTGCCTGGAGGCTGTTGGGGCCTGGATGGGTGTCAACAAACTCAAACTCAACCCAGACAAGACGGAGTGGCTGTGGGTCCTGCCTCCCAAGGACAATTCCATCTGCCCATCCATTACCCTGGGAGGAGAATCACTAACCCCCTCAGAGAGGGTTCACAACTTGGGCGTCCTCCTTGAACCACAGCTCACATTAGAGAAACACCTTTCAGCTGTGGCGAGGGCGGCATTAGCTCAGGTTCGCCTGGTGCACCAGTTGCGACCCTATTTGGACCGGGAGTCACTACTCACAGTCACTCATGCCCTCATCACCTCAAGGCTCGACTACTGTAACGCTCTCTACATGGGGCTACCTTTGAAAAGTGTTCGGAAACTTCAGATCGTGCAGAATGCAGCTGCGAGAGCAATCATGGGCTTTCCCAAATATGCCCATGTTACTCCAACACTCCACAGTCTGCACTGGTTGCCGATCAGTTTCCGGTCACAATTCAAAGTGTTGGTTATGACCTATAAAGCCCTTCATGGTACCGGACCAGATTACCTCAGGGACCACTTTCTGCTGCACGAATCCCAGCGACCAGTTAGATCCCACAGAGTGGGTCTTCTCCAGGTCCCCTCAACTAAACAATGTCACTTGGCGGGACCCAGAGGAAGAGCCTTCTCTGTGGCGGCCCCGACCCTCTGGAACCAACTCCCCCCAGAGATTAGAATTGCCCCCATCCTCCTTGCCTTTCGTAAGCTGCTTAAAACCCACCTCTGCCGCCAGGCATGGGGGAACTGAGATACACTTTTCCCCTAGGCCTTTACAATTTTATGCATGGTATGTCTGTATGTATGATTGGTTTTTATATAATGGGTTTTTAACTGTTTTTAGTATTGGATTTTGTTATATACTGTTTTACTGCTGTTGTTAGCTACCCTGAGTCTGCGGAGAGGGGCGGCATACAAATCCAATAAATAATAATAATAATAATAATAATAATAATAATAATAATAATAATAATAACAACAACATCCCTATATCACATACCTTAGAGCAGTGTTTCCCAACCTTTTTTGAGCCGCGGCACATTATTCATATTTTCAAAATCCTGGGGAACATTGAACGGGGTGGGGTGGGGGGGCGGCTAAAGAAAAGTTTGGACAAAAAAAATCTCTCCCTCCCTTTCGCTCTATTTCTCCCTCCCTCATTCTCTTCCTTCTTTCTCTCTCTCCATCCCTCTTTCTTTCTTCCTCTTTTTTGCTCTCTCTCCCTCCTTCCCTCCCTCTATGTCTTTCTCTCTCCCTTGCTCTCTCTCTGTCTCTCTTGCTATCTCTTTCTTGCTTTTTTCTCTCTTTCTTGCTCTCTCTCTCTCTTTCACTGCCTCTTGCTATATGTCTCTTTCTTTCTCTTTGCCTCTCTTGCTATCTCTCTTTCTTTCTCTCTCTGTCTCTCTTGCTATGTCTCTCGCCCCTGGCTGCTCGCCGCTGCCTTCGCCGAAAGCGCTTTTGTCCTGGGCTCTCAGCCAGGGGGCTGCAGGAGAGGTGGTGAAGGCGATCTCTCTTGTTCTCCGGAGGCTGGAGAAAGTGATTTTCAATGTCGGGGGCGCGGGCCGGCGTGCGCTCTCCCCATCCCCCTGCCGGCTTACTTTGAATTGCTGCCGGTGCGAAGAATGAAGCTCTCCTTTTTTCCTGCCTTCCTTCTTTGGGGCAGGAGAGCGCCAGCAATAGCGGCATCGGAAAGTAGCCGCACCGGCAGTGCCCCGCCCAGCTGGAGCTGCCCTAGGAGTTTGGCGGCACACCTGACCATGTCTCGCGGCACACTAGTGTGCCACGGCACACTGGTTGGGAAACGCTGCCTTAGAGTTCCCCTGCAGTGCACACAAAATATTTCTCTCCCTGGATTTATTAGGAACATTTTAAGGACAAAATAAAGCGTCGGGGTGTGTGTGTCCCTTACACTTTTAGAAAGATTATTCCAAGCAGCAGCATCTTACGAAGCTGGAGAGTGGCTGGAGGAGTTCATGACCTCCTTATCCATCCCATATGCAGAGAACAAAGAAGCTGGAAGAATGCATTTATATGCTGTCACATTAATGAATCACCTATTCATTGTAACATCCTGCAGTGTAAATATCCAAAAGGACTTTCAAGATTCTTCTGGCGTGGAGTATTTTCTTTGATGAAGCAGGTGTCATTAATCTCAAGTGTTGCAGCAAGTGGTAATCGCCTCCTGCCGCCCCGTGTGCCTGCTGGCTGTGTGGGTGGATGCCTGCTGTCTTGTTTATCTATTTGGAAGATAGTCCCACAGAACAGTGCTTTTAAAATAATACCTCTCTTCCAGCTACTTGTTTACTTTTAGGTGAATCTTCTTATTGTTGCAAATTGCTTCTGGCATCTGTTCTGAATCAAACTGCCTGTCTTTCCAGCCCCCCCTTCCTTTCTTATAAACAGCCCTATAGCCAGGCCAGTCAGGATCAAACCACTTTATTTCCAGTGATCAAGACGTGACCCGTCCCGTACTATTTATATTGACAGTACTTGGAGACTTCTTTGTTCTTCTGAGGCATGGGCCTTCCTTTAGCTTCATTCCAGTGGTGTTTCTCTGAGCTCTGGCTGTAACAACAATCATGTCACATCATTTCACTCTCCGCTTTTGAAATATTAGGCCCAATTTCTCTTCATGGATGTCACATAATTGCTTAAATGGGAGAAATGAGGGCTGAACATTGCAGAGTCAGAACTGCTGAACATTTTAAAGACTTTTGGAGATTGAAATCAGTTTAACATAATCTAAGTTTAAGGCAATTTAGATATGTGGTAAGAAAATCACAAACACTATCACTTCCATTTTTTTAAAAAAAAAACATGATTAAGAAATACCAATTAATTAATAAATTATTAAATGTAATTAAATTAATTTAGTAATTATTATTTAATATTAAATAAATGTTATATTTAATTTTAATATTTAATAATTTCAACACTAGTCATAAGAGGGAGCATAAAATCAACTTCTATTATTTCAATATTAACCAGGGAAAAAACCCACAGAAACATGGAAGAAAGGGACACAAAGACTATAGAGTCTTCAGAGAGGGGCGGCATACAAATCTAATAAATAATAATAATAATAATTATTATTATTATTATTATTATTATTAATAATAATAATATTAAAAAGATTGCTTTACAAAAAATCACAAAAATGTTAAAAAGACCCTGTATAAAACCAAATTTTAATTTTTAAAAAAATAGTGGGAAAAAATTAAACATCTTTAAACAAAAAATTTAAATTTAATATTTTTAAAAGAAAGAAGGGACCTAATGTCTACAGGATTTTTTTAAAAAAAAACCTGCTAAAAATAAGACACTGCCTTGGAATTAAAACATAGATATGAAAAAAAGACTAACACTATTTGAAAAAATATTGTCCTGTATATATTCATGACAATTTATACTGCACCAACTGTAAACTGAATGAAATTAGGGGGGAAATTATAGAATCATAATTCCAGTCTCTAATGAAAATGAAATGTTTAAATTCCATGTAATTAGTACAATTATATCCAGAATTAATCAAAAGTAATATTTTATGATTATATGCAAAAGGAGTTTTGACAAGTTAATATTAATATCTCGATACATTGGGTGTGAACAAAGAACAGGTTTTGTTTTAAGACTTAACATGATTACATCTTGATTATTTTTTCCTGCATACTTAAAGAGACAAGAATTTTTGCCTATTCAGTTCCTGTACGTGACTTCATTCTTTTGTCCATAAAAACCATCATATTGTGAATTTCACATGGAAGCTAACATTGAGCAAGAAATAGGAGGAGATAGGACCTCATAAATTTTCATGTAGATTTCAGTTAAATTTAGATCTTCTGCCCCAAAATTGTGCCTATTTCAAAACTGATTAACCATCAGCACTATCCTTTCAGGTCACTATTCTTCACCATTCCAAACTTAATGGACCTCTATAGCTTTGTAGTGCAAATTAAAGATTGCCTCTTCCTTGGAGCATCTCATCCTGTATAGCATTACCCAAAACAACTATTAAAAGCTCCATAACACTGATGTTAATGAAAGAAACAAGAAAGGAAATAAATATCATTACAGCATTCCATGCAGCATACCAAACAGCAATCTGATAGAAGAAACTAGTCTATTTTCCAAGATGCCCAAACAATAAATTTATTTGGTTGGGTCAAATATGTTTATTTATGGGGTTTGGTTTTCTTAATTTTATTCATAGACTTAAGTTGACCAGTGTCTCAAGAGTGTACTTTTAATTAAGTTAGCAGGGGATGGAGGAAAAGAATTTGTTTGGATTTGGCATCAGAAATCCATACAGTGATATTAAGGGCAATGACAATTGCCACATGTCTCCAGAATTGTCCTATAGAATATAGATATGAAATACAGTTGCTTTTCTGACAGAGTAACAAAAAATATTATTGGCTAAAAACAAACTAGATATTTGACTGATAAAATACTAGGATTTAAAATAGTCATATAGACGAATAGTCATCACCATTGTCAAACTATTCACTAAGGCTGTATTACTATTACTATTATTATATGAGCCGGGGTGGCGCAGTAGGTAGAGTGCTGTACTGCAGGCCACTGGAGCTGACTGTAGATCTGAAGGTCAGCGGTTCAAATCTTATCACCGACTCAAGGTTGACTCAGGCTCCCAACCTTCTAAGGTGGGTCAAATGAGGACCCGGATTGTGGGGACAATATGCTGGCTCTGTTGAAAAGTGCTATTGCTAACATGTTGTAAGCCACCCTGAGTCTAAGGAGAAAGGCGGCATAAAAATTGAATGAATGAATGAATCAATGAATCAATCAATGAATCAATCAATCAATCAATCAATAATTGTCTTCTCATCAATTCTGTCACCCATCTCATCCCACTTATGACTGTATGACTGTAACTTGTTGCTTGTACCCTTACAATTTTTTTATTTTTTTATTTTTTTATTTATTGGACTTATATGCCGCCCCTCTCCGTAGACTCGGTGTGGCTTACAACATTTCTAAGCCAATTAATAGAATAGTTAATTTAAAAATTATCTTAGAACTAATCATTTAAAATCGAACAATCACATACATACTATGAATGCATTCACTGGGCAGACGCTGGGGTCTAGTGACCCCCGGCCTGGCGACATAAATGCATTTTCAGGTTCTTACGAAAGTCAAGGTGGGTGGGGGCAGTGTGAATCTCTGGGGGGAGCTGATTCCAGAGGGCCGGCCCCTCCACAGAGAAGGCTCTTCTCCTAAGTCCCGCCAGCCAACATTGTCTGGCTGATGGGACTCTGAGGAGACCAACTCTGTGGGCTTACATTAATATTGTTTCCTGATTGCTTCTTTGTTCTCTATGACAATCATTAAGCATTGTGCCTGATAATTCTCGATGAATGTATCTTGTCTTTTGTTGTACATTGAGAGCATATGCACCAAAGACAAATTCCTTGTATGTCCAATCAAACTTGGCCAATAAAGAATTCTATTCTATTCTATTCTATTTTATTCTATTCTATTCCTTCTAGATTAAACATTTTATAAAACGTAGTTTGGAAGAAGAAATAACTCAGGTGCACCTGGCTTTCTTTCTTGAGAGGACTTATATGCTGCCCCGAAAATACTCAAAGTTAATGATAACATGGCAGTCATTCATTTAATTTTCCCACCTACAAAATATGTCATGGAATAATTTTGATTTGCATACATATCAGTGTCAATTACTGTTTTTCACTATCTAGTCAAGTTATTGCTTCAAAGTGTTATTTTACTATACATTGAATAATTCACTTCCTCTAAAATGTTTAATAAAGTCAGTTTTGGAGGCAAGATTTTAGGGCAGTTTTCTTGGCAACATTTTTGGAAATTGTTTGTTATTGCCTCCTTCCTAGGGCTAAAAGAGGGTGCAAAGCATGAAGTCTCCTACCTCATGACTAAGATAGCACTAGAAGGAATATATTAATTAAAAATTTAGTTTCCTACTCCTTGTGGAAAATCTGTGTCTTCCTCAATTTTCAGTCGTCTGAAGTCTTGGGTCCTTGGTATCTTAGTTATTCCTAGCACTGTTTTGTATCAGAGAGCTCTGATAGTCTTCCTAGTTCTGTTGGAGTCACACTTCCAGCGTAGAAGTCACAGCCCTCAGAGCTCATACCAGCACTGGGACCACTTGGACCTTTACTTTTCACATCCTTTCTTATTCTTCCTGTTCCTTGTGGAACATCTCCAATTATTCATAATCCCTCTTCCTGATGTTGCTGTCACTTCAAACCACTACATCTCTGCTATCTTCTTGTCTGTGTCTACTACTACAATGTCTGCTTGATTTGCCAATACCTGCCTGGGCTTCTGGGTATGGAACTCCCACAAGATCTTACTTTTGTTATTCTCCATGACCTTTTGGATTTTGGATGATCTAGCCCAGGAGTAGGCAAAGTTGGCTCTTCTATGACATGTGGACTTCAACTCCCAGAATTCCTGAGCTAATCATGCTAGAGCTCAGGAATTCTGGGAGGTGAAGTCCACAAGTCATAGAAGAACCAACTTTGCCTACCCAGGGTCTAGCCCATACACTGTACAGAAGTTCCTTTATACAGTAGCTGGATACTTGATTGTGCTGTTCAGTTTATGCTGCTCTTTTCTGCATCTTACTCTCTGCCACTATGTGTTGGATTGTCTCTGAGACCTCTTTGCATAGTCTTGTGAAAATTCTCTGTACGTAGGAGTATGCTACGCTAGTTGGTTAAGGATAACCTTTATTGCAATTCAACAACAACAACAAACAGAACAAGAATAACGAGGCCACACCTGGCAGCTATTTATATATGTTGCTGCCAGATGTGGTCAACCAATTAATGTGGAGCATTTTCCCACCAGGGAGAAACGTTGGACGTAACACCTTACACCTCAGACTATGAAATATTGAAATATTACAGGGAAGTATTTTGTGGAAGCAGTGTTATGCAACATGCAGGAAAGAAGAAAACCAAGGAAAGCGAACTGGGGTGTGTGTGACATATAGCTCATATCATTTACATAAGCATCTTCTACTCTATCTCTCCATACTTTTCCATTCCTGAAAACCATCCTTGCTTCCATTGCCTTTTATTCTTGAAATATCTCTTTCTAAAGATGTCATTAATTCCACCTCTTTCTTAGTCTTTCCTTTCTTTCCTCTTACAAAAATGATCCAGGTTTAATTATTCAGCTTGGCTGTAGTAATCTTTAGGTGCTGTTTTAATCTGGTTTCCAGTCTTAAATATAATCCCGTTTCATAGTCTTAAGGAAGGTCACTCATAGATGAAGAGAAGACCTTCTTTATCAGCTAAGAATTATAATTAAAAGAACAGTAAAAGAGCATTGTGTTGGGATCTTTGGGAGTGCAAGGTGCAATGTAGCAGCCTATGATTACAGTGTTCACCCAACAAAGACAGGTTAAAAGTATTTTTTTTATAACTCAGTAGCAATATCTTAACTAAACATGACTGAATAAATGTCATCATGGTTTAGGATGTCAGCCCAAGTTACTTATACTAAAAGTAGAGCTGTGTATTTTCCATAATATGGCTAACTCTCCATCCTAAATTAATAGTAATTGATAAAATCATCATCAATCAATTGCAAAACACAGCTTTACTTTGAAGAGTTACATCTTGTGCTAATGCCTTAATACCATCAAACAACAACATCTCCCTAGTCCAGGTCCTTGGGAAGGATTCAATAGGTAAATGAAAATGCCAAATCCTGTCTAAACCTCTGGTTTAAAAACCATAATAATGGAAAATACATAATGGCAAGTACATAAAAAAACAAAATAAAGTAGCACAAAAAAGAGATAACAATGAGGGTTGGCAATGGCTAGAGTGGAAAGTTGGAGAAGCAGACAGAGGGGCCAATTCTGGCAGAACAAGGGCAATCTTTAACAACAAATAAAACCAGAATTGAGAAGTCGGCAATAGATAGCTGCCTCTGCAAAAAAGGTGAAGAAACAATGAACCACCTACTTAGTTGCTGCAAGAATATAATACAGCAAATATCTGCAACAAATGTCACTTGCCTACAAGTAAGAATTTGTGGGACCACAACATAGACAAATAATAAAATGAAGATTATTAAAGTGGTCTGGGACTTTAGAATTTAAAAAGACAAGTGCCTGCCACATAACATTTCAGACTGAAGAACAAGGAAAACAAACAAATCTGGATAGTGAACATGACAATACCTGGAAACAACAAAATTGAAAAGAATGGTTCAAAGAAAATCACAAAAATAAAGCCCTGCAAATAGAAGAAGGCTAAAGAAAGCAAAACTAGTCCAATAGCAATAGGTTCCTTGACTGCAACTTGAATACATCTAAAGCACCACTTGAACACCATTGGCATTGACAAAACCATCATCAATCACAAAAGCATATGCCTTGCAAAAATACTTTCAATATTATTCAACAATAAAATCTGTCTATACTAGGAAGAACTCAGAAGATGGACAGAAATGCCAAATCCAATTCTGTTTGACAGTACAAACAATGATATAATGGTATCAGTTGATGTAAGCTTTACTTTTCTAATTCTTGGCATCATTAAAATCCATTGCTTATGGTGAAAGAAAGTGTAAGTCTGGTGAGATGATTTCCTGTTCAGAAAGATCCCAATTTTTTTTTAACTTGGAGCTTTCCTGTATTATTTGATTGTCCTACATTCATAACTTCCAGCTTGCTCTTCCTTCTCTGATTTTTAATCCTGATTCTTTCTTTGATCCCATTTTTTTGGCTCCTATTTTGACCTTTTAAATTTTTTTTTTTTAGTATTGAAGCACTGGGAATGGGTTTTTCCCATAGGTTCTACAAGAAATAGCTTCTTTCCTGGTAGAAAGAAATTTCATAGAACATAGTAAAGTGTTCATCTAAATTCTGAAGTGCTCTTTGATATATGATTCCCAACCTATCTAAAATGTTAAGGGTAAACTTATTTTAAAATGGGTTGAGGAAATGAACTCAGAGTTGATGCTTAAAAATAGGAGATATATGAAAATTTATCAAATTCTGTTGATGTGAATAGGATACCATGCAACAACTGGACTTTGTCTACTTTAGAGACATACATATATAGAAAACATCACTAAATAGCTCCATCTTAAATCACTCTAAAACTATGAATTTTAATATTCATAGTTTGATTTTAATTTTAATCTTTTCATTTTAATTTTAAATATTTAATTTAAAGTTAATATTAATATTTAAATATTCAGGTATGAATTCAGATATGAACTCTGTTAAAAATAATTAAAATGTGTATTGCCAATTCAAATATCTACCCAATGGATTTATTTTGGTTAGGAGCATTATGTTGCAGTCCTCAGATGCTACTCAATTTTGGAGGCTCAGATTTTCAGGTTTTATGAAGTAAAATAAAATTGCAATGTTTTCAAGCAATCATGATTAATAAAATACCAGTTTACTGTATTAACCTAAGTCACACTTAGGTTTACAATCTTATAATGTAAATTGGAACTATTTTGTAGGAAGAGATCCGTATTAGTCTGTGGTGGTAAAACATCAAAGATCTGTTGGCATCAAATGCTATGTCTATTTATAACATTTGTTAGTTGGAAAAGATTCTAGCAAATTCCTGAATTTGTGGAATATGTCATAATTAAATCTCCCCCTTGGAAATTAGCATCTTTCAAAGACAGATTATAATGCCAAATATACTTTGAATACTGGCACAATGTAGACTATTCATTTGAAGTAGGCTTTTGAGATGAGTCACCCAACATTTAATTGATTTGATGTGTCAGACTGAATGGTAAATTGAATGGGATACATGATGGACATTTGCGCATGTAGACTCATACACTTTGATCAAACTGATACTGCTAACTGAATCAGGATGATGATTCAAACTGATGTTTTGAGTCAGATTAACTCTGACAATCACAATTTCAAACCAGGTCCTGGATGATTCATATACAGTGTTCCCTCGATTTCTGCCGCCCGCGAAAGTCGAATTTCCGCGAAGTAGAGATGCGGAAGTAAATACACTATTTTTGGCTATGAAAAGTATCCCAAGCCTTCCCTTAACACTTTAAACCCCTAAATTACAATTTCCCATTCCCCTAGCAACCATTTAGATTATTACTCACCATGTTTATTTATTAAAGTTTATTTGAAAAAATGTTTTTTAAAGACAGACGAAAGTTTGGCAATGACATATGACGTCATAGGGCGGGAAAAACCGTGGTATAGGGGGGAAAACCACAAAGTATTTTTTAATTAATATTTTTGAAAAACCGTGGTATAGACATTCCGCGAAGTTTGAACCCGCGAAAATCGAGGGAACACTGTATGTCACAAAATTATCTAGGGCTCTGTAAGGGGAAACCTTTCTGTATCTAAGTTGCCTGTTCATTCTAATTAGTTTCTGCAGGTTGTAGGTGAAGAGGATTGAGAAAGGAACCCAAGCAAGTTGGTGGAATTGGTTTTCAGAATCTAACTCAGCTCTGCAAGTAGTCCACTCCCTGTTTCTCAAAGGTAAAGATGGTAAGGAACATTGACTTTTTAAGGAAGGAAGTATTCACTGGTCATTGTACTTGTGCAAACTCAGAATAATTTCAATTGCCACAAAATCAATAACAATCTTAACCACTGCAAACAGAAATCACATAAAAAGGTGGTGGTGTTTCCTCAATTAATTTGCCATTGGGTGCTCTGAGGCAGAGCTCCATTTTCGTTACCTTACTGCGTTCCCCCCCCCCCCCCGGTCTGGGCAGTAGCCCACCCCTGTATGTAAGTGATAATCAATATATGTAAAGGAAAGTTCACTGTTATAAATCAGATGCCTTATTGCAGTGTTTCCCAACCTTGGCAACTTGAAGACATTTGGACTTCAACTCCCAGAATTCCCCAACCAGCGAATGCTGGCTGGGGAATTCTGGGAGTTGAAGTCCAGATATCTGCAAGTTGCCAATGTTGGGAAACACTGCCTTATTGTATAAACAATTAATTTTAATCTGTAGTTAGTAATTCAATTAATATTAATCCATTGTTTATTTTTGTCCCAGTTCTGCTTTATCAATGGTTGAGAGACAAATGTATCTTCTGGAACATATATGAAAATACACACACACAAACACACACACTCATAGATCTGTACACATATACAAGTATGTTATAGATACAGTGCTCCCTCGATTTTCGTGGGGGATGTGTTCCGAGACCACCCGCGAAAGTCGAATTTCTGCAAAGTAGAGATGCGGAGGTAAATACACCATTTTTGGCTATGGACAGTATCACAATCCATCCCTTAACACTTTAAACCCCTAAATTATCATTTCCCATTCCCTTAACAACCATTTACTCACCATTATTACTGGTACTCACCATTGAATAAGACACTTAGTGATCCTGATATTTATAAACATAATTATTTATTGACAATATTTTTTTTTGTTATTTATTTGCAAAAAATATTAACATAACTAAGGATCTTCTTCAATCACCACTTCATCAGGCACTTCTGCAATGGAAGCTGAAGGCAATAGCGTGACAGCCCTCTTGGTTTTTGTGATGAATATAGTTATGGGCAGTTGTTGGTGCAGTTTTTTTTCCTGGGCTAACATAGCTCTGTATGGTGCAACGATGTTGTCAAGGGAGGGCTTAAATTGTATAGAGCAAGTCATGTTGGGATCCCAAAGTTCCACAATCTGTTGGAAATGTGCAGCGCTTCTGTGCACTTCTGCAAGCTGTTCAAGCATTAGGCCAAACTCTTCTTCTTCCCCAGTTTGTTCAGCTTCCTCTTCTTCCTCTTCTTCACTCGCTGACTTGGTCAGCTCCTCCAGATCTTCGGCATGTCTTCTAATAAGTGTTAATAGTTATAAAAGTATTAATGCACTCCGGGATAACACCGCTGATTGGCTGAGATTTCGGGCCAACAGCAATGGCAGACGAAAGTTTGGCGATGACATATGACATCATCAGGCAGGAAAAAAGGTGGTATAGAAAAAAAACCACGAAGTATTTTTTAATTAATATTTTTTGAAAAACCGTGGTATAGGCTATTCACAAAGTTCGAACCCGCGAAAATTGATGGAACACTGTACATGCTTTTATTCAGTCAGTAGTCAGTAAAGCTGAACTAGACAACTGCATTTGGTATAAATTTTATTTTTGAGTGTACATACGCACACGCATTTCCTGTGGGATTGCTATGGAGGACATTTTTAAATTCTGGGTCATATTCCTTAAATAAAGTAATATGCCGTCACAAATTTCACCAGCAGCAAAAACATATTTACTTCTTAATCAATCAAGGATTGTGACATTCAGATACTCCAGTGTTTCCCCTCTTGATCAATCAACATTGCATTTAGCCATGGTTAATTATAATATTTTTGACTTCTTAATTGTTTCTTCAAAAGTTATTCCTGCACATTTATACAAGTCTGAATAAGAGGCAGGTATTAGACTTTCATTTGTAACAGCCTACTTCTGAAAAACATGTGGATATTTCTCTTGTAAAAAACTAGAATGTTTGTTATTCTAGTTTCATTAGTTCATGGATACAAGGAAAACTGAAAGAAATGGTGGCAAGTAGGAAAGTTAACAAGAAGGGTTATTGCCAAACAGGACTTTCATTCTTCTTTTGGTAGTTTTGTAAACATATTACATTATCAACTCTGATTCAGAACTCAAGCCATTCTGAACAATGTATAAAGGAAGTTGTGCACATTTATAAGGTTTCATATCTTTATCTGGAAAGTCATGTGCAGTTTGGTGTTAACAGTTAAAGCAGCAGGCTAGAAACTGAGACACTGTGAGTTCTAGTGCCAACTTAGTCCCGAAGCCAACTGGTTGACCTTGGGTCAGCCACTCACATTCAGCCTTAGGAGGGAGGCATGGCAAACCCATTCTTAAATACATTATCAAGAAAACTGCAGGGACTAGTCCAGGGACTTGCCAGCAGTAAAAACAACCGTTGGTTTTGTTCTGTCCTTGCTACACATTAAAGTCACCTATCCTCAAATAAATCCGACCTTTTGTGTAGATCTGAATGCTTTATTAAAGATACAGGATTGGTGAAACTGGGGAAAAATAGAAATATATACAATAAGAACCCAAATATAAAATAAGCAGTGTAGAGTTGCTGGTGAGAATAACACTAGATGACACAAGTTTCTTCCAATGTATATATTCTATGATACTATGAGCCTGTGGTGAAATCAATTTTTTCTAGTACCAGTTCTGTGGGCGTGGCTTGATAGGTATGGTGTGGCTTGGTGGGAGTGGCTTGGTGGGTGTGGCAAGGGAAGAATGCTGCAAAATCTCATTCCTACCCACCCACCCACCCACCCCACTGCAGGGAAAGGATATTGCAAAATCTCCATTCCCACCTCACTCTGGGGCCAGCCAGAGGTGGTATTTGCTGGTTTTCTGAACTACTCAAAATTTCCATTGCCGGTTCTCCAGAAACTGTCAGAACCTGCTGAATTTCACTGCTATGAGCAGATTGTAATTTTTAATGCAGCCTTTATAAGAAAATAAAAGAAGCTTTATTTTCCACACAGCAAAAAAAAAAAAAGGGGGGGGTGTTAATTCCCTTCTTTGAAGCAAAGGAAAGACTGAATATGAAAACTGTTTAAAAAAGTGTTTTGTTATATCCTGTTTCTCAATGGAAATAGACCACAGAGGACAATCTAAATTTTCAGGTAGATTCAGCTCCTATTGCTTGCTTAATGTTCATATAATTACAATCAAGTAAAATGTTTTTAAAATGAGCTAATAATCTTGGGATTTAGGGAAAGTTGAGTGTTTAAAGAGATGAATTACACAATGAAATGCTGTCTACTTTGTAGTAAAAGTTCCAAAACCACCACAGTGCTGATATTAGAGGTTTTTAACATTTCCTTTTCCCTTTGAAAAAAATTCTTATATCACACTCTTTTTTAATCAAAAATCATGATAATGGGCAGACAAAAATGAGATTTATACAGTCAGTTAAAATATTGTGGCCAGCAGAATTGTGTTTGTACATTTTTATGTTTGTACATATTTAAAATGTGGTAGTTTGGAGAATAATTCCTAAATTGTAATTTAATTATTAGTAAATTCATTCATTCATTCATTCATTTATTATTTATAATTAATTAATTAATTAATTCAATTATTTATTTATTTATTCAATTATCTATCTATCTATCTATCTATCGATCCATCCATCCATCCATCCATCCATCCATCCATCCATCCATCTATCTTCTCCGGAGACTCAGGGCAATTTACAGCAATAAGAACAAAATACATTCATTTAACAACAGTCACACAATCACATAAATGACAAGCAAGAAGTTAAGCTGAACAGCCCCAAGCCTACTGACACAGGTTTTAAAGCCTTGCAAAAGGCCAGAAGGGTGAGGGCGATGCGGATCTGGAGGGAGTTGGTTCCAGACATCTGGAGCAGCCAAAGAGAGGGCTCTTTCCCAAGGCCCTGCCAGCTGGCTTAGCTGACGGGATCTGGAGAAGGCCAACTCTGTGGGACTTAACCAGCTTCCATCACCTCCACTGCTTCACTGAACTGACATGGGATAGAGAGGTACAACTGGGTGTCATCTGCATACTGGTGGCAACTCACCCCGTCTTGTTAGATGATCTCACTCAGAGATTTCATATAGATATTAAACAGCGGGGGGAGAGGACCGACCCCTAAGAAACCCCACAAAGGAGAAACCTAGGAATTGACCACTGACCCCTTGCCAACACTAACTGCGACCGACCATAGAAGTAGGAGGCGAACCACCACAGAACATTGCTTCCAACTCCTAACCCATCCAGTTGGCAAAGTAAGTATGGTAGATGGTATCAAAAAGCCACTGAGAGGTCAAGGAGCACCAGGATAGAGGAACAGCCCCTATCCTGGGCCCACCAGAGATCATCCATCAGTGCGAACAAAGCAGTTTTTGTGCTGTAGCCAGACCTGAAACCAGACTGCTGAGGGCAGCTTCTTCTAAGGACCATTGGAGCTGGGGCTCTCCCACCTTCTCAACAACCTTCCCCAAAAAGGGAAGGTTGGAGACCGGACAATAGTTGTTTAAAATAGCCAAATCCAGGACGGCTTCTTGGGGAGGGGATGCACCACTGCTCCTTTAACAGAGATGGGACATATCCCTCCATCAATAAAGCATTGATAACCACCTGGATCCACCCTCATGTCAACTCCCTACCAGCCAAAACCAGCCAGGAGGGACACAGATCCAATAAACAGGTAGAGGAGCTCACAGCTTCAATGTCCTTGTCCACTTCATCAGGCATCTCCAGGTCAAATTCTACCCACTTAACCAGACTAAGATGGTCCCTGTCACTTCAACTGACTTATTGTCAGTCAAAACTGCATTTCAATCAGAATCCTGTTCGGTCTGGATCTGAATGACTTTATCAGTGAAAAACTTATTAAAATCCTCAGTACTATCCCGTCAGGGATCCTCCACTTCCCACTGAGTAAGGAGGGAGCAAGTCACCCTAAACTGGGCGGATGGGTGAGATTCCACTGATGCAATCAAGGTGGAAAGATATGCAGATCTTGCCTCCTAGATCACCAGTAAATAAGAACTTAGAAATGTTCAGATGGATCCAGATTTACTAGCCTTCCATTGTCCCTCTAGAAGTCTCTTCAAAATAAAATTTCAGAAAATGTTGATGTTCACCATAGATATTTCTAAACTTGCAATTCATGTGGTTATAGAACTAACATTTCTAGAAAGCACATTACTTCTGTTTAATATACAACAATTTGGCATGATAAAATATTGGAGGAAACCTACTCTGTTTTCTCCACAATAAGATATCTCTTGATAATAAGTCAAATCAAGTTTTTGAGTGCATGGCAATAAGGCCAAGAGCTTATTTCAGGGTTCAAAAAATATAAGCCAGGGTCTTATTTTCAGGAAAATATGGTATGTCTGTATCAATGCCATCATCTTGAAACTGGTGTAACAGTCATTGCTTTTGAAAAGCAAAGAGAATGAAAGGATAATTTCAATCAAAAGAGGATATTTTCCCAAACTATTTTTTTTTAAAAAAAAATTCACCAATTTGAAAGTTGTATCTGTTTCTGAAAAAATGAATGTAAACAATTTATAATCAATATTAAGAAGAAAAATTGTCTATAATTTTTCACGGGACTTAATTCCTCTCTCTCCTTGTATATCAAAGAAATATAGGATCCTTTCCATGAATCTATTCCTTGTAGAATAGAATTAATTAATTCTTTCATTGGAAGAAATAGTTAAACCTCAAGCATTTTATAAAATCCACTTGATAAGCCATCAGGTCAATTGTATAGATTCACCAGAAGTATTTTGTTTTGCTTTTGTCCTATATAGTAATGTTTTTCTAGTGTTCTCCAATTGTTTTCTCCAGCTAAGCACTGGAATAGAGAGAATGAAATGGATTAGTGTTGTCTCTAGAAGAAAAGAGGATTATTAGAGGTCCTTTTTCTGATGGAGTTGTGAATAATGTACAGAGAGAGACCCAAATAATTTTGGTCACTCAGTGAGCTTGTATATTGTTAACAATAAATACATCTCTGATAAAGCTGTGAAGTAGTGCCTCTTATATGAAATACTTCCACGCTCTGTCTCACCTTAAAGAATTTCTGAAAATCATTTATTTATTTGAAGTGTTGGTGATATACTCTGCATTTTAGCCACAAAGTTTATTTGTTTATTTGTTTATTTGTTTATTTGTTTATTTGTTTATTTGTATATTTGTATATTTGCTTATTTGCTTATTTGCTTATTTGCTTATTTGCTTATTTGCTTATTTGCTTATTTGCTTATTTGCTTATTTGTTTATTTGTTTATTTGCTTATTTGTTTATTTGTTTATTTGTGTTTATTTGTTTTGTTGAACACATAATGTATGTTTCGGAAGATATAAACATAGTAAAATATATCAATGGAAGATTACAAGAGAAGATATAGCAATAATATGGAAAAAATACTAGAGTTCATAAACATATACATGTAATTAGTAGTCAGTTACAACAAGACACACACACCCCTTAATATTTCTCAACTGTATAGCCCCAAAACACATAATAGTGAAGAAAGTTACTGGAGGTACTTTGGTAGATGCTTCTGGGTAGATGCGTCAAGGGTATGATTCATTCCAAGGTGGCTTTCTATTCCAATTTCTCTCTACAATCACCATACTATTTTTTGAAAAGAATATGATTGTCTAAGTGGGTGAACAGATAATTATTTCCCACTTTGGCAAATATCCAAATTTGCATTGTGATTGTTAAAAGAAAGAAGACACTCCTCAGCATTTTAATCCTATCCATAAACCTTTTTTTAAAAAATCTGCAAGACAATTCAGAAGTGCTGCTTTCCTGAAAAAGATTGCAACAGGCAAGCAAGAAGTCCCTGTCGTAGTCAGGCTGATGCAGGGAAAGCAGCTCCATTTTTTTGGTCGTCAAAGAGACAGGAAGGTCCATCTTCATTCTTGTCTGATGTACTGTATGTAATAAACTTAAAGACAAATAAGGCAATGGGTCCAGATGGCATCCACCTCAGAACTCAGATATGTTATTGTTGCCCCCCTGACTGATTTGTTTAACCAATCCCTTCTAACAAGAGATGATCCTGATGAATGGAGAATGGCCAGTCCACAAGAAGGGCAGTAGAGAAGAAGCTAGTAACTACAGGCCAGTTAGCTTGACATCAGTTAAAATGATGGAGGCTCTACTCAAAAAGAGGATAAATTAGCACCTAAAAACCAATAACTTATTGAACCCAAACCAGCATGTCTTTACTGAAGGCAAATCATGTCAGACTAATCTCATTGATTTCTGTGACTATGTCACAAAGGTGTTGGGTGAAGGTGGTGCTGTGGATATTGCCTATCTGGACTTCATCAAAGCCTTTGATACAGTTCCACATAAAGAGCTGATAGATAAATTAGTAAAGATTGGACTTAATCCCTGGATAGTTCAGTGGATTTGCAGTTGGCTAAAGTGTAGACATCAGAGAGTTATTGTTAATGGCGAGTATTCTGAGCAGAGCCTTGTTACAAGCAGTGTGCCACAAGGGTCTGTTCTGGGTCCTATTCTTTTTAATATGTTTGTGAGTGACATAGGGGAAGGTTTGGTAGGGAAGGGTTGCCTATTTGCCGATGACTCTAAAGTGTACAATAAGGTTGATATTCCTGGAGGCATCTGTAATATGGCAAATGATTTAGCTTTACTAGATAAGTGGTCAAAACAATGGAAACTGCAGTTTAATGTTTCCAAATGTAAAATAATGCACTTGGGCAAAAGGAATCCTCAATCTGAGTATTGTATTGGCAGTTCTGTGCTAGCAAAAACTTCAGAAGAGAAGGATTATGGGGTAGTGATTTCTGACAGTCTCAAAATGGGTGAGCAGTGTGGTCGGGCGGTAGGAAAAGCAAGTAGGATGCTTGGCTGCATAGCTAGAGGTATAACAAGCAGAAAGAGGGAGATTGTGATCCTGCTGTATAGAACGCTGGTGAGAACCCATTTGGAATACTGTGTTCAGTTCTGTAGACCTCATCTACAAAAAAATATTGATAAAATGTAATGGGTCCAAAGACGGGCTACAAAAATGGTGGAAGGTCTAAAGCATAAAACTTATCAGGAAAGACTTAATAAACTCAATCTGTATAGTCTGGAGGACAAAAGGGAAAAGGGGGACATGATCAAAACATTTAAATATGTTAAAGGGTTAAATAAGGTTCAGGAGAGAAGTGTTTTTAATAGAAAAGTGAACACAAGAACAAGGGGGCACAATCTGAGGTTAGTTAGGGGAAAGATTAGAAGTAACGTGAGAAAATATTATTTTACTGAAAGTAGCAGAAGCTTGGAACAAACTTCCAGCAGATGTGTTTGGTAAATCCACAGTAACTGAATTTAAACATGCCTAGGATAAACATATATCCATCCTAAGATAAAATACAAGAAATAGTATAGGGCAGACTAGATGGACCATGAGGTCTTTTTCTGCCGGCAATCTTCTATGTTTCTATGTTTCTATAAACCTCCTTTTCTCATGCAGTGTTTCTCAATATTATTATTTGGGAAATTCTGGAAGTCCACACTTTTTTAAAATTGCTGAGGCTGAGAAACATTTTTCTTTGTAGTGAAAACAGTTGGAGAATCCACTCCATGTAGATGTAGAAAATCTTTTACACACTTCTCACTTTTCCCAAGTAGACACATTATTTCTGCTGCTGGAGTGCCAGCATGGAATGGGCAATAACCATGTGGTTAAGAACAAGATGGCAGATATGACATCAAATGTGAGCTCCTTTTTACCGCCCTCACATATGAAAGGGGCAAGCCTTGATCATGATGTCACCATTGTCAACTTGTCTATTTTTATTCTTTCCATGCAGTTACCATTGGTGGATGGGATCTTGTAATGAACAAGCCTTATTTTTATGCATTGGGGTTTAATATTCATGCCCCAATATTTTTGTACATTGTGGAATAAATAAATGTGCATTGTGGAAGGCCTCACCAAATTCTTAATACTTGAAATAGCCCTAAACACGTGTCTTTAATTATTCTGAACAGTCTTTCCAACTTGATATTCTGGCTGGGAATTCTTGGAAATATAGCAACACATATGGAAGGAATTAAATTGAGAAAGAGAAATTACATCAATCTGGAGAGAATTTGATTGGAAAGTTCAGATTGTGCAAGTTCGCATTAACATGAGAGCCAAAACACTGCCTGTCCATCAGCATATACAATATTATTAAATCAATGTTACTCTGCTTTCCTTCAATTTAGGAGCAAGGATAACATGCCTGTGGCTATGTCCTCCTTTCAGAAGTATTTCTTCTCTTGATTTCCTACCTGGACAAAATCCAGGAGCAACTTGTATTTTCTAGTACTAGGATTCACACTGGAGAGAAGGCCCTTGAGAAAGCTAGGTTACTGAAGATACACTGAAATATCAATCTGTAAGACTTTTCTTATTCAACTCCAGCTATAACTTTCAGTGATGCCTGGGTCATTTTTGTGGATGTGCCCATACAAATAAACACCTCTGACTGAAACAGGTTACCCAGATCCCCAGCTGGTTTGAGATACAAAAGAACTGGGTTTTGTGCTCATTCTCCTCTTATTCCACATGGCACCAACATTAATTGTTCTCTCTTTCTTTACCTCTGATGTCTCCTTTCCTTTTGTTAATCTCCTGGCTCTGCTATTAATGGCTTTTCTACATCTTCCCATGCAGCCAACGTGGCAGCATAGAACTGACAGTAGGCATTTGTCTGAGCTCAGAACATCTGCAATGAAGCTAATTTCAGATGTCCCAGTTTGCCACAATCCCAATTTATCTTGAGTACTGTTCTGTCGGGCACTCTGGTAGAATCCTCTCGAAAATTCACAGGTACAAATTTCACACACACATATATTTGAAAATTCAAAAAAATGTTCTTTATAACAAAAATTCACTTAAACTAAGCCCTCTTTTTGTGTAGCAAAAAGCACTCGTCTCCAAACAAACTGGTAATTGGTACAAGTCCCTTATCAGTTCTGAGATACTTAGATTGCAGCTGTGAGGCAATTCACAGTCCTTCTTCTTTCACAAAGTGAAACATCCTTTGCTCTGCTTTAGTTTTAAAGTGGGGAAAAAGCAACACACCAAGGTCGAAGTCAGCAAGACAGGCACGAAACACAACGATCAGATAATCCTCCATAAGGGCCAAACCCACACGCTGCTCTTTATAGCAGCCTCACTAATTACCACAGCCCCACCCAACCACAGGTGGCCTCATTTTCTTTGATAATACTGTCTCAGTTGTTGCTGCCTATGCATCGCTCTCCGCATGCGTGGCTGTATCATTAACTCTTGTTCCGAATCCAAGGAGGAGAGAGATAATTGATCTCCTTCTGAGCTGTCTGCCACACTCTCCTCCTCCCTGTCACTCATGTCTCCTTGGTCAGAGGAGCCTTCATCAGCAGATTCCACCGGGAGCAAAACAGGCCTGCGGCATGTGGATGTCTCCCCCACATCCATAGTCCTTGGGGCAGGAGCTGGGCCAAAGCTAACCACAACAATTACCAGGCAGAATGGGCCAGATAACACATCAGTTAAAGGTAGTTGCTGATAACTATAAAAATCATAACTAAAATAATAAATTCACAAATTAAAAATACTTGAGACAAAAGTGAAGTTCACAGTTAAGATGACTCCATGTTTACTAATGATAGTTGAGAAAATATCCACTTGTACAATTACTAGGCCTACAGGAACGAAATTGTTCTAAGTGACTTGTGGAACAACAACCCGAGACTGTCATGAAGATTTTTCCTTTCTGATGTAGAAAACGTTTTTATACTGTACATTGTAATGGGAAAGACATATTATACTTTTGAGTTGTTTTTAGCTGTGTGAACTAATTTAATACAAAGCAAGGCAGTTCTAGATGGATTTCATAAGAGAAACATACAGGGAAAAGCTTTTTCTTATTATTTTGCATGACATGAATTTTAATTTTCCTGCCATAATATGTGAGATTGAAACCTTTGTATGAGTGATAGCAGCCCATAAAAACAGGCAGAGAATATAACTGGGTTTGGAAGATTATTTCATTTTATTTTAGAGGTTTATAACTTATCCAGGAAAGCGAAGCATATTGATTAAATGATAATACTATATTTTAAAACACTTCTATATATCTTTTATATTCCTTTCTAGGGACTGTGGGTTTTTAAAAAAATGATTTTCATAGCTGATAGAGGCTTATTATAAAAATGTCAATCAATTACATTTTTTCTTACCTTAACATTTTTAAAATGGAATATTTGTGGACTGTATCATGTCTATAGTAAGTACATAATGGAGACAGGAATTATTAATGCATAAATTAATAAGCTTTTTGTCCAAGAAGATTTTCCTTCATGGATTCAAATTTCACATGAGATATTTCCATTTCTGTATCTCAAGTCTCTAAACCAAGGTTTCAAGTCTAATCACCATGAGAAGGTGCAAAAGTTCAGCCCACTGGCAGAAGATGCGAAAGATCTTTTTCAGGAATTGGACCACATCCCAGAATGGAGGTTGGCAAAGAGCGATTGCAGTGGGTGGTTGAGTGAAAGGCAGCAACGTGGTATTCTGGCCAGCAATGCTGTGGGAGAGCTGAAACAACAGTTAGGTGTGGGTCCAGAGGTGGCATATCTTAACTAGTTTAAAAATGTTGCTTAATAAAATGCTGAAAATAACAGAGCTAAAATAGAATTAGAAGAATCACAAAGGCATTTTTCCTTGGCTTAATTTATGTAAGGCTTTTGTTGCCTAAATCAGTGTTTCCCAACCTTGGCAACTTGAAGATATTTGGACTTCAACTCCCATAATTCCCCAGCCAGCAAATGCTGGCTGGGGAATTCTGGGTGTTGAAGTCCAAATATCTTCAAGTTGCCAAGGTTGGGAAACACTGGCCTAAATTATTTTGGGTGCCTCTGGTTTGATGTGCATTTTTCATCACTAAATAAATTACTTGCATCCTTTCCCATCATGGATTTAAAAAAAAAAAGATTTTATTTAAAGTTTTACAAAGAATATAAAAAACTCAAACATGAAATATTAAAAAGAAAAAGCAGAAAAGAAAAATGCAATAGTTCAGAAAAAAGAAGTAAAAGAAACAAAAAGAAGAACCTTTTCACTTCATTTGCAGCAAATCTGAGTACAATTACAAAATTATATCTAATTGCATGATTACAAAAATAAACTTCGTTATTTTATATTATACATTTTAAAATAAAAAGATAGCAAATCATAAGTGAATTTTTACATTTATGCAAAAAGTCTGTAAGGGGCTTTCAATCAGTTACAAATGTCGATACTGCTTTCTCACTAAAAAAAGAAGTATCATCATTTCAACATGCTGACATTTTGAAGCAAAAGAGCAGGACTGAAACTTAAGGAAAAAGACAAATTCAGAAGGAATTGCCTTAAGATTTACTGTCCCATCTTTGTTTTGATTTTTTTCCAATCCAAATTGTACTTTGTACTATCTTATCCAAATCTGTACCAACTCTAGTCAAAATTATTTATAGCCATACTTGGATTTCTGTAAATTTATCAATGCAACTGAGGCCAACAGAGTTAAAGAGCAATGATTGTTCCATTAATTCAGGAGAAAAAATATATCCATAATTGGATACAATGTTTAAAGTGGCAACTTTCTTAACTATTTTCTAAATGCCTAAATATAGTAGAATAATAGTGAAGTGATAATGTGGGTAGATAGTTATCTACACCAAACCATATTTTCCAAACTTGCAAGAAACTGATAAAGAATTAAAGGGAGATTAGTATAGATCTATTTCAAGCTATTTAGCTCTCATCAGCTAGACATACCCTTCTATGATTTGAACCCAGGCTGCTTTTGCCTTGCTAGGCAGTGCTTTTACCCTCTAAGCCTACTGCTGGATGGCCTGGGTGGTCTAGATGGCCCCTGGAGTGGGGCTGAAAGGCAAAAGGAAGCAGTATGCTCCCTCCCATATTTGGGCATAGCAGGTGACTTGACAGAAAAACATATAATCTTTCCCTGGCTCAGCTGATAGAGGGAGGTAAGCCTGTGGCTTAGAGCATAAAAGCACTGCCTAGCAAGGCAAAAACATCCCAGGTTCGAGTCCTAGAAGGGTATGGCTAGCTGATGAGAGCTAAATAGCTTGAAATAGATCTATACTAGATTCCTTTATTTCTTTATCGGAGGTGGGAGGATAATGTGAACTAGATACTAGATATTTCAATTGGAATACTTGAAATACAGTAGGTGATTATGTCAATGCTGCATTCCAGCTGTTATAAGTGCTCATATTTTATTTCTACCTAAACTATTAAAATCATTAAATATATATCAGTATAACTGAGGTAAACATTAATTCAGAGTGTCTACCTTATCCAGTTATTCCCTAAGCAAGTTAACAATTTAGGTCACCACCAATACAGATGGGGTGTCTTTCGGCAGCTTTACCTTTTTCGAGTGACATTTACATCCCTTAGTACAGGGAATATGTGTCATATATTATATATGAGATGTTATATCTGTAAAAATATATCCCTACCTACCCTATTCCTTCACATTCAAATCAATTGAGGGACTGAACAAAAGGCTACATTAGCATTTAGCTCCAGAGAAAGCAACTCCCAAAAAATACAAGGTTGGAAGCGAAAAATAGGAGGGACACCTTCAATAACTTACCATTATAAAATAGAAAGTAATCTGCATGGTGGATTATTTCACTGAACATTTCCCTTTCAATGTTCTGAACTACCACTATAAGAATTAATAATATAATTGCCATCTTATTCAGGAATGCATAAATAAACCAATACATAAACCTTCTTCTGCAAGCAGACTTTTACTATTCTACTATTCTATTAGTTACACTTACTAGGCACAGTAAGGTCATGGATTGTTGTTATTGTCCAGAATTGTTTTTCTACAGATTCACCTTGACAATGAACAGGGATATTATTTATCAGAAGAGAGAAAAAAGTCTGTCCCAGACGGTGACCACTCTGAATTTTCGAAGGCCATGTCAAGGACTGCACACAAGAAAGTGGGTAGAGACAAGTTAAAGAAGTGAAAAGAGTCAGGGTAACTGTGAAAATGGAATTCAAATGAGTTTGTTTGTTTGTTTGTTTGTTTGTTTGTTTGTTTGTTTGTTTGTTTGAACTTATGTACTGCCCCACTCCCAAAGAACTCTGGGTGGCTTACAACTAAATACACATAAAATATAAAGTAATCCACTTAGGAACAAACAACCCTCTCTCTAATAAGCAGTTTGGTTTCAGGAAAAAAAATGTACTGTGATCTGCAACTCTTATACTGCAGAAACACTTGTACCATACAACTCCGCCAGGGTTAAGCAATAGATGCAATTTACATAGATTTCTGCAAAGCCTTTGACAGTGTTACATGAAAAACTACTGTTAAAACTAAGCTCATGACATCCCTGCACAAGTGAATAGCCACATTCCTGTCAAACAAGCAACAAGTAATCAATATAGCGAGTGCTCTATCAAATCCTGCACCAGTTAACAGTGGTGTCCCCCAAGACAGCATATTAGGACCCACACTTTACATAAATGACCTTTGCAATCATGTTATAAGCAACTGCATCCTCTTTGCTGATGATATAAAACTATACCAATTAACTATATGTTAATTGGTAAATATAATTGTACTACTCACAATTATTTTTTTCTGAATCACAGAATCATCTGTATAACGATGTAATTACCTGTTTATCACTTATATCTCTTTAGACCCATATTCCCCCCCTTTTGTGCCTTTTTTAAATGTGAAACTAAATAAATTTTAATAACAAAAAACCCTATTAAACACCAACCACAATACTATAAAGCAACCTTGATTATGTGCCAGAATGGTCGAACAATTGGCAATTCCAAATCTCAACTAATCCTTTGGGACTGGGCGGCATAGAAGTCAAACAAACAAACAAACAAACAAACAAACAAACAAACGCTCCGTCTTACACATTAGCAACAAAAATCAAAACACCAAATACAAGCTGGATGAATATGACCTTATAGATGACCTTCACTGTGTCAAGGACCTAGGAGTATTCACCTCAAACAATATAAGACCCAGAGCTCACTGTAACAGCATTGGCAAAAAGGCATTAAAAGTTGTTAACCTAATTTTGTGAAACTTCTTTTCTGGTAATGCTGTACTGCTAACATACAAAAACTTTGCCAGACCAATCCTCGAATACAGCTCATCTGCCTGGAATCCACACTGTATATCAGACATTAATACAATTGAACGGATCCAGAGATATTTCATGAGAAAAATACTCCACTTTTCTACTCACACTAGAATACCTTATGCTACCAGGCTTGAAAGTTTGGGCTTGGACAACCTTTAACTATGCCACCTACAATATCCTACCTGTTAACAATTACTTCAGTTTCAACCGCAACATTATATACATTATTGTATATTAATAATAATACAATAATAGTAGATATAAACTCAAGGTAAACCACTCCAAAATTAATTGCAGAAAATACAACTTCAGCAATAGAGTGGTAAATGCCTGGAATGCTCTCCCTGACTCCATTGTTACTTCCTCAAACCCCAATAGCTTCAACCTTAAACTGTCTATCGTGGAATTCACACCATTTCGAAGAGGTCTGTAAGGGGCATGCCTACCATCTCTGTCGTACTGTCCCAATTTATTTGTACTCAGTTAATGTGCTCATGTTCATGTTTATACTTATACATGTTTGATGAACTAAATTATAAGTAAGTAAGTAAGTAAGTAAGTAAGTAAGTAAGTAAGTAAGTAACTAACTAACTAACTAACTAACTAACTAACTATTTAATGTATAGCCTGAAAAAGTAAGAAAAGGGTATATACTATGGTATGTACCCTTGTTGCTTCCTTTTGGATGTTTCAATTTTGCCTAAAGATAAGGAGATGCTCTAGTGTTCCCAAAAGAGAATTGATACGAAACATTTTTTTTATCTTCTCTAGCAGCAAGAACCATCAAATGAATCTGAAATCTATTAAATATAAGATGGATCAAAGAGAAGACTTGATAAATGTCAATATGGGAAGTCATTGCCCTAAGATAAATAATGGGTTTTTTGCTGCATTCTAAGCAGGTCTGCTGTGACGTAGTCCCTCAGGATGCTGCTGTTCTCTTGCCCAGGCCCAGCTCAAAGCTGCACCGGCAGGCAGTGGCATCTGCATGGCTGGCACAAACAGGCTGGTGATGGCAGTGGACAGTCCCATGACAATTACTGCTGTCACCGCTTTGTTTGCACCAGCCGCACACGCACATTCCATTGTCTGCTGGTGCAATTTTCAGCCGGACCAGGGCAGGACCGCCTTCTGCCGCACAAATCTGAGCAGCCAATTAGGTACCACAAAGTTGGCCTTCTCCAGGTGTCGTCGACAAAACAATGTCGGTTGGTGGGGCCCAGGGGAAGAGCCTTCTCTGTGGTGGCCCCGGCCCTCTGGAATCAACTCCCTCCAGAGATCCGAACAGCCCCCACCCTCCTTGCCTTCCGTAAAATGCTGAAGATCCACCTTTGTCACCAGGCGTGGGGATAATTACCCCCCCCCCTTTTGTTATGTTTTTGACCTCTATTGTATGATGGACTGGGTTGAATGTGTATGAATGTGTAGTTGGGGATTTTATTGTAATATTGGTTATGCTATTAATGTTTTTAATTGGTTTTAAATTTTTAGTATTGGATTTGTAATGCATTAGGTTATTGTTATGTTGTGAGCCGCCCCGAGTCTTTGGAGAGGGGTGGCATACAAATATAATAAATAAATAAATAAATAAATAAATAAATAAATAAATAAACAAAAAAACAAACAAACAAACAAACAAACAAACAAACAAACAAACAAACAAACAAATCATCATCATCATCATCATCATCATCATCATCATCATCATCTGGCGGGACTACATCACAGCAGAGTTGCTCAGAAGGCAGCCAAAAATGACCACTGGCAGCTGGAGGCTTTTCAGCATGAAAAGTGGCTAAGCCTCACTGTGTCCTCACCCCACCAACGCATAAAGGTAGGTGAGCAAGGTGAGGAATGAGCAGCCAGCGAGGGGACAGCAGCTCTAGGACAAGGCTGGAGCTGGGGAATTGGATATTCCCCAACCCGGTTGAAGCAGGTGGGGAATGGGACATCCCTGGACCGTGGACCCTAACCCAAGGCAAAGGGTGAGCGAGCAGCATGCATTGCTTACCTTTGGTAAGCTGAACTGATTGAGTGAGATGACTGGCTAGATGATTAACTGGTCTGTGTGGTGAAGGGAACATATATATGGTGAGCAGGGGTGGACATGGTGAGCAGCCAGAAAGGGTAAGCAGCGAGCCAGGCAACCAGGTAGGTGGGCAGGTGACCAGGCATGTTGGGGCCAATCAGTGTTGGTTTTTACTGGTTCAGAAACTGATTCAAATCTTCCCTATTGGTTTATCCGAACCAGTCTGAACCGCTCAAATTTTACCCCTGATTATGATTCATTAAATATGCAAGCAAGACATAGAAAGGACCTAGCTAACTTTTGAAACAAAAAAAAGAAAGAAAAAAGCAAGCTCTGTGTAAGGCATCTCCTGCAAAACCTGCAGGATAATTCAAAAAGTCGCTGGAAGGGGCTGTGGTTATTTGATAAGTGGCTTATTCTTCATCATAATGGACAGGGGGAGACCTATGCTATTGTTTGCAAGGGATTCTTTATCAATTTAAAGGCAGTCTTTGTTTTAATCCCCAAGCACCGACTTTGAGAGAAATTGGCTGCTACTTTTCTTGACTGACATCTTTTGCTGCTGATGAAATTACACAGAAACAATATAATGCAGTTTTGTTATTCTCCTTCCAAGAAACCTTTACTTATAATTCATAATTATAAAGAGGTTAAAGAGGTTAGTTTTTTGTGCCTTTTAATTTTCATATTAATTTGCTGGCTCCAACTCTGACAACATGTGAGTCTCACCTCCCTGTGTTATGCCATTGAGCTGTTACCATTGTTTTATACTCTGACAGTGCAGCAATCATCTCCCTAAAGTAAGAGGGCTTGAGATCTTCCTTGCTTTTGCCAATTATTGTATTTAGAAGCAGTTTGTCCTTCATTTTAACAAAGCTAAAGTAGTCACATTTCTCTCTCTCCCTGCCCCCCCCAAAAATTATTCCTGGAAAATGTTCAGCTTTTGCATTAATCAAATTAAGATATTCAAATATTTATTGAGGCACCCATAGTGATATCAGGAAAATGAAATGAATAAGATGACATTGTAATGCCAGCTCTACCCTTTAAATAAGCATATGCAGAATGCATATACAAAATGGACAGACATTGTATCATGATGGGGCAGCATACAAATCCAATTAATAATAATAATGATGATGATGGTGATGATGACAATGATAGTGGTGATGGTGATGGTGATGATGCTGACTTTTTCATAACACCCCCTTTTTTGACACCACACTCCATGAATATCCTCCCAAGCTTTAGCAACACGGAATCCTCAACCAAGGATGTCTCTGCTGTGGATCATCAATTTTCCAATGCTCTCTTTGACAACAATGATAATAGTAATGACCCTGTTTTTTTGCCATCGTAAAAATAAAAATTAAGGCTAAATTAACCATCTGTTATATGGCATACAGGTTTGTCACTATTGTGACTTAAACTGTATAAAAATAGTCTAATGTAAAGTTTTAAGTGCTCTGATGTTAGTTTCTTAGTGTGTTCCCTCCTGAAATTATAATCCAACTTAATTTCTGTTGAAATTTATATTAAGATTTTTGGTTAGAAAAACTGAATTAAATTCCTCTGGTAGTGGTTGTTCTTATTGTTGTTTGGAAACATCTGACTACCTTGATCTTGTAAGACAATATACTTCTATGGCAGATAGGTATTATCAAAGGTCAACTATTCTTTGGATTGATAACAGAGGCAGGGTGGAAAGTAAATACAATGGTACCTCATGATACGAACCCCTTGTCATACTAACTTTTCGAGATACGAACCCGGGGTTTCAGATTTCTTTGCCTTGTCTAAAGAACCATTTCTGTCTTACGAACACGAGCCCGGCTCCGTGGGCTCTCTAATTGTGCTTGTGCTAATTTACTGATGCAGGGATTCTCCTGCCTTGAGACTACCCTGATGGGATTTCCCATTCGTTCCCCCCCCCCATTCCCTGCCAAAAATACAAAGCCGGACTGCCAGCGTCTTCCCCCCATCCCTGCCCCTTCGCCATCCCTGTCTTCCTGGGAGAAGCGCTGGGGAGGAGCAGAAGGGCCAGCTTGCCTCGCTCCCCAGCACTTCTCCCAGGAACACAGGGACGGCGAAGGGGCAGGGGGGAGAGAACGGGAGGCTCAGCACTCCGTCAGGGGCAGCGCTGGCTGTCAACTTTTCTTTTTAGCACTGGGGAGGAGCAGAAGGGCCAGCTTGCCTCCCCAGCGCTAAAAAGAAAAGTTGCCAGCCAGCGCTGCCCCTGACAAAGTCTTGAGCCTCCCGTTCTCTCCCCCCCTTTGCCATCCCTGTGTTCCTGGGAGAAGTGCTGGGGAGGGAGGCAAGCCGGCCCTTCTGCTCCTTCCCAGCGCTTCTCCCAGGAACACAGGGACAGTGAAGGGGTGGGGGGGGAGAGAACGGGAGGCTCAGCACTCCATCAGGGGCAGCGCTGGCTGGCAACTTTTCTTTTTAGCGCTGGGGAGAAGCAGAAGGGCCAGCTTGCCTCCCTCCCCAACGCTTCGGCCAGGAAGACAGGGACAGCGAAGGGGCGGGGGGGGAGAACGGGAGGCTCAGGACTCCTTTGGCGATGGCGGCCCGGCTTCCGGGTTTCTAAGTTCTGGGCTTGCATGCATTAATCGCTTTTCCATTGATTCCTATGGGAAACATTGTTTCGTCTTACGAACTTTTCACCTTACGAACCTCCTTCTGGAACCAATTAAGTTCGTATCATGAGGTACCACTGTACTAATTTGTTTCAGAATAAGCAAACTTTGATATTGTATGGCATGGTACTTTGGACAGACCATTTTCCATATAACACATATCTCTTACAACTTCCATCCTTGCCCACTACAAAGTTTTCTCATCAATGCTGTGAGAAGAAATATTTTACCACTTCCCAGTAGAGGAAATATAAATAGCCTATAATAATAGCTTCACTGCTATCATTTCTATATAATGTGATAAGATGACCAAATAATGCCTTTCTTATTCATTTTCATGCCAGCTCAGAGTCACAAATTTCTTGCAGTTGTCATCACTTTCAGATGCTTAGGCAGTTAGCAATCTTAGAAACTTTGATATATTCCATATATATGGAAAATCTGTCTATACTGTACAAATTATCTACAGTCATTTTGGGTTGGATTATCTAAGTATTTTAATCATTTGAAGTAAATACAGAATAGCCTTTTCAAAAGACAGATTAAATGCTATCTAATAACATTTTTTTTAAATCCCCATCTCTCAAAGATGTTGACCCTATAATGCTATTGAGCTTGAAATGGTCATATTTTATTGTATTAAGAATTTTATAAATCTTCAGCCTCATGCTTGGCCTAGTTTAAAATACTTATGCTAAAAATTTGCTTGCCCTAAAATTACAGAAGCAATAGATAGATTTTTAACTACGGTACCCCAAAAAAGGTCTTTAGTAACATATCAATAAATTGGGGTTTAAACTGTTTTACATAGCATCTAACAAATATATAGTTGCTAAATTGTTTTATCTAATGTTATTTTATGTAATATTTATCAAATATTTTACAATGGTTTTATCTAATCCCAAATTTCAGATATTTGTAACTTGCTATTTAAGCCTTTTCACTATAAATAAATAATCATATAACCTGGTGCTTAAACGCCATATTTATGGACTATTGTTCAAGAATATTTCCCAATTCATTTGGAGAAATTTATATGCCAAACTGAATTATTTGATTTAAAGCTAATATGTAAGCATCAAGAAATTTGCAGGAATCTCACATGCTAACAAATTGCCAACTTACTGTATGTGAAAATGTTTGCTAACTAGCAGGCCTACTCCAATTACTTATTATTTAGCTTTCTTATTCCAGTTCATTTCATGCTACTATTTAGCATGTGTCCAACACAGCTATTTTACTTCTCTTTGGTAATAAATTATATTCAGGTGAAAGGGTATTATTTCTAAGCAATATAGAATTGCAATCTGAATCTTATTACAGTATTAGCTAAACTAATATTTATTAGTTTATTGGTTTCAAATAAACTTATAAAAACTTCTTAAACTATCTCTAAAACACAAAATATTGATTTGCCAAATAAGATGTTCACCTTTCTTTTTGCAATCGTGTCCGACTCTAACCATCTAAAACCTTTCAGTAAATGATTTAAGATTTGTTTGTTCTTAATACCTGGCACAATGAGATAACTTGCTTCTGAACATAAAGTCAAACACTCTTCATAGCTGTTTTCCCATGCATGAAAAATCTAAAGTTCCTTATGCTTCAGTAGGTACTAAATTTTCAGAATATAATTTAGCATCACATCCACATCTTTAACCCTTATTTCTTTTCCTAACCCCTTTTTTAATATTTTTGGTGATTAATCCTGATTGCTGCTTTCAATCCTGTTAATGAATCTCTTTGATTCCTTTAGCCTATCTTAACTAATATGAAGAAAAAAAACCTGATGCACAATTGATTTGTTATGATCACAGTTGAGACCAACATGGCTATCAAGAAGAACATATTAACATTTTCCCACATCATTTATAAAACCAAAACGCTGTCAAATATAAATAAGATCCATACTTACCTGTTAATGTCCCTTCCTATACATTATACTTCTAACATTAAAAGGGTGTACACTGTCAAGATCAAAGAGAACTTTATAAGAAATTATCAATAAGAGTATAAGAAACTGGAAGAGACATAGAGTAAAATAAAAAAAAATATAAGATTGTAAAGATGAGTTGCTCTTATTCTTTTAATTTTTAAATGATATAATAAAACAAATTATTGTCCTAGACAACAAAATATACAAAAATTTCCATATAATAGAATGTCATTATCGGATGGAGTTGACCTACCTAATGAACTTTAGATATAATTTGTTACAGAGATAAAAAGAAAGATAAAATGTGAAAGGACTCATTTTTAGACAAAGTTTGATAACAGCATGGCGTTCTCTTATAAAAAAAGATGTAAAAGGACTAGCAATTTTACCTCTAGTTTCTTCCTCAATTACTTTTCATGTTGAAAGCAATTACTGCAAGAAAAATGTAATAATGTATGCAGAAATGATTCATTGGGGCTCTATGAATAGATTAAAAACACAGCAAGAACTACTTATTGAAGGCCAGAAGGTATCATGGTTGATATGCTTACAAACTGCTGGAATTACAAAAACTGAATTTGAAGAAAGAAGGATGGATTAAGAATAAAGACAAAATTTGAGGAATAAAGACAAAAAAGCAAAATCTGTTACTTAGATATGATGAAGAGCTAGGACAAAGAAAAGAAAAACTATGATAAAATGGATGCAAAGGAAGGAAAACAATACAGCACAACAATGGGAATAATTATGGATTCATTTATAATTTTTCACCATTATAACTTAAAGGAAAATTTGTGTGAAATATCCCACAGGGGATATACAACTTTATCAATAATATGTAAAATGGGCAAATAAATAAGTAATAAATGTTGGAAATGTTATGAAACAGAAAACACATTTTATTATATGTGGTGGATATGAAATTTAAATTCAAAATGAAACCACAACTCTTCTTACTAGATATAATTTTAGAAAAAAAAATAAGAAACATTATAATTTGGTGAGAAATAAACTTACATCAGTAAGAATAATTTTGCTCAGTCGTGGAAGAAAGATATAATTTTGGCAATATCTGAGTGAAGATTTAAACATGAAGACAAGAAAAAAATAAGTATATATATACATGGAAATCATTTTCAATCCTGATGACTGTGAAGACTAGTAACCCTCTTGTATATATAGAATACAAGTTTAATCTGTATTGTACTGCTGTACTGCAGGCCGCTGAAGCTGACTGTAGATCTGTAGGTCAGTGGTTCAAATCTCATCACCTGCTCAAGGTTGACTCCACCTTCCATACTTCCTCGGTAGGTAAAATGAGGACCCGGATTGTGGGGGCAATATGCTGGCTCTGTTAAAAAGTGCTATTGCTAACATGTTGTAAGCCACCCTGAGCCTAAGGAGAAGGGCGGCATAAAAAATGAATAAATAAAATAATCAAATTCAAGCAAGAATGACTCCTATAGATACAATCTATCATGTAGAATGACAAATATAATCACTAACAATATGATTTTTAAGGAGACTTAAATGTCGACAACATGGTAAATAATCAAATGTACAAAAAGGGGAAAGTTAGGAAATTAATTTATTTTTAATTTGCTAATTGTAATTATCATTAAATAGATTTTGCTTATAATATTTTTCTTTTTATTAATATGTAAAAGTAGGTGTGTATATGCGTTGTGTATATCTATTTTTGTGTATATATATACACACACATACAAAATCATTATAACTTTAGCCATTGTCTATCTACAGCAGGATGAAGGCCTCCTCCACATGTTTCCATTGAATAAGATCCTTCTTTTGCCAATATTTTAAAAATAATCTTTATTGAATTTTAACATTAAAAACAACACATATCGACCGACAAGCAAAACCAACAAACAACAAACATGCCTAAATCTACAACAACACAGACATTGAAAACAAAAACAGTAAAAAAATAGTCATTTTTACAGCTTTGTCAGAATACTTATTACTTACTTAAGGCTATCTATATTTACTATTTCTCTAAAATTCTATTTTAAGTCTCTATAGTTTAGCCTACTTTTATTATATCATTGACTTAAGTTTTACGAGGTTAAGAGAAAATATTAACATTTATGGATTTATCTTCATTCGTCTTGATTTTATCACCAGATCTTTAAATTTGGACTTCGTTTTAACCAACTGTTAAAATATTAAAACTGTTTCTCTTTCATAGAATTCAGCATCTTTTTTATTATGTATCTCCATCATCAACTTATACATCTATGAATATTCTAACGTTTTTCTAATTACCATTGAGGATGTGAGTATATTATCTGTTTTCCAGTGTAGTAATATGTAATACTAATGATCTTTCTTTTGCCAAGTATGAAGGGGTGGAGAGTTTATACCATGTTTTCCCCAAAATAATAATAATAAGCCCTTATTTGAGAGTTCAAAAAAATATATAAGCCAGGGCCTTATTGTCGGGGGAAAACGGAAATATGCATCAATAATGAAGACTTCAGCGCTTAAATAAGAAGCTGACAATTTAATTGTACAACAAATACTTTTAATGTAATCTGCAACAGTTTCTCTTTTTTTCTACTGTTATATTCAATTTTTAATGAAAAAACCTAGTAATTTTATGTACTATCAATATCTAAAATTGCAATTAATACTGATAGAATATTTCTTCTCATTTCTTTTTTCCAAAACTCTAAATTAACTAAACAATATAATGTCAATAAGATCATACTTAGCTCTAAATGTAAAAAATTAAGGTACTTCATGCTTATCAACATTATCACTTTAAAATGAAAGTTAATATTAAAACTTTACTTGTAAAGGTTGTTACTTAAATTACCAAGGTTAATAATTTCTAACTCAAATGACACTTGTATTCCAAATCTAGTCTTTTCAAAATTGTGTAAGTATTATTCAAGCCAAAGGGATTTTTATAGTCTTATAAATCTTTGTAAATTTTAGCAATAAACAAAACAAAATGCAATAAATAATCTTATATTGATTTATATAGTGTATTAATTCCTAAATCTGTCAGATATAGAGCCTCATTTAATGATTGATCCATTATTTTTGTACAGAAAAAAGATACTAACCTATATGATATTACGTAAACTTTTGAAGATGTAAACTGCTTAAAAACCTATTAGGTTATAGCTCTGTTACCATTAAATTAATATTATAAAGCCAACCACAGAATTTACCATATCTGTGTTATACATGTAATGCACCAAAGAATGATCTAATTAAGCATTATAGGAAATGGTAAATTATGCAAATTAATTCTATCTAGTAGACTATGTACATTCATCAATTTCTCTTTTATCTTTATACCCTTCCAGCATTCCATCAAATCTTTTGCTTGTCTGTCACTGGCCAATTTGAGGTAATTTATTCTTTTCTCACGAAGGACACTCTGACTGTGCCTCTGAGATTCTTATCTAAGAAGGAAAAACTGTGAAGCAATAGACATTTTAAAAGCATCTGGTAAAGTTTGCTTTGGATCATGAAGAGTTTTAAAGTTACAAGCACTTCAAGATTAGGCTGGGTAGGTGGATTTTTGGATCTCTGAATTTTCAGAAAAATCAGCAGTTAATATACCTCTTTGAAGTTCCTCAGAGGCAAAAAAATGCTGATTCAGCTGGCCTGGCTGCAGGTCCATTTTGATATAATTCACTCAAAGGAGAAGAATAAAGAATGGGAGACAAATTTCTTTGCTGACAGAGCTTTGGACACAAAGAGCTGTAAGTTAAAAAGAAATTGTAAATAAAATTTTAGGATTTCCAATTGTTTCATGAAACAGACTTGGTATTAGAAAGTCTCCAAAAGTGAAGTGATGGAGTAGGTTAATCAAACATTATGAGAGAACTGGCATTTTTATTTTTCCAATAGCTTATTCAGTTCAAGTTATAATATAAACCTAAGATTGCAGTGACCATTAAATAATGTTTTTTAAGCATAGAAATCTGGGAGGTCTAAACCCAGGCCTTTTTTTTCCCTTAAAGGGAAATATAATTCATTATTTAATATAAACCTAATTATTATACTATGTGCTAAATGGAAAACTAAGACCAGAACTACAAATAAAAGCTGAACCCAATGCTATTTCAGATTTCAAAATAGAAATCAGTACAACACATGATCCTAATCCTAAACATGATCCTAATTTTATCCTAAAGATGGTAAAAATATTTACCTTAGCTTAACCAAACACTCTGCTTGAACTGTAGAATTAGCAGGAAGAAAATATATCAATATGATTGCTAAGAGTTGACAAGAGCTTGATGACACATAATCAATCAACCCAGTTGAAAGGTGTTTTTATCTGATATAAATATCAGTCAAACACACAATATTCACTATAACATGATCTACAAATGCCATTCACTCTATAAATCTACTCCTAACTCCAGAAGCTTAATTCTAATTTCACACTCACATCAGTAATATTTTCCCCCACCATTTCCTGACCAAAAATACCATTCACATTATAAAAATTATAGTAAACTAATATTATCTCCGAGGCTGCCTCCTGCGGCACGAATGCCAGCGGCCGATTAGGTCCCACAGAGTTGGCCTTCTCCGGGTCCCGGCGACCAAACAATGTCAGCTGATGGGACCCAGGGGAAGAGTCTTCTGTGTGGCGGCCCCGGCCCTCTGGAATCAACTCCCTCCAGAGATTCGAATAGCCCCCACCCTCCTCGCCTTCTGTAAAATGCTCAAGGCCCACTTTTGTTGCCAGGCGTGGGGATAATTACCATCTTTCCCCTTTTTATTATATTTTTGGCCTTACTTCATGATAGATTAGGTTGAATGTGTGTGACTGCATAGCTAGGGGTTTTATTATGTTATTAATGTCTTTTAAATGGATATAATTTTTTATTGTTAGATTTGTAATGTATTGTATTATTGCTATGCTGTGAGCCGCCCCGAGTCTTCGGAGAGGGGCGGCATACAAATCTAATAAACTATAACTATAACTAACTATACATAATTTTATCTACAAATCATCTAAATGGTGCTTTTTCGGGAGGCAACTGGACTTTCTTGGTGGGGTTTTTTTTGGGGTAAGATGTTTCCCTTCTTATCCTGAAAGCTCTTCAGCTCTGACAGGATAGTGGGGAATGGAAGGATTTGGGATGAACATGTTTGAATAGTATGGGATAAGAATGGATTTCCTGAGGAAAATTTACAGACTACAAGAACCAGAAGCACTACTCAATGAACCTCTAAAAGGACGCAAATGACCAACTGTCTGCAAGAAATATAAATCCTTTCATTTCCTGACTGCTCACAGTCACTCATGCCCTCATCACCTTGAGGTTCGACTACTGTAACGCTCTCTACATGGGGCTACCTTTGAAAAGTGTTCGGAAACTTCAGATCGTGCAGAATGCAGCTGCGAGAGCAATCATGGGCTTCCTAAGGTATGCCCAGTTACACCAACACTCTGCAGTCTGCATTGGTTGCCGATCAATTTCCGGTCACAATTCAAAGTGTTGGTTATGACCTATAAAGCCCTTCGTGGCATTGGACCAGAATATCTCCGGGACCGCCTTCTGCCACATGAATCCCAGCGACCGGTTAGGTCCCATAGAGTTGGCCTTCCCCAGATCCCGTTGACTAAGCAATGTTGTTTGGCGGGACCCAGAAGAAGAGCCTTCTCTGTGGCAGCCCTGACCCTCTGGAACCAGCTGCCCCCAGATATCAGAGTTGCCCCCACCCTCCTTGCCTTTCGCAAGCTCCTTAAAACCCACCTCTGTCGTCAGGCATGGGGGAATTAAAATTTCCCTACATGGTATGCTTGTATGTATGAGTGGTTCTTTAAATTGGGGGTTTTTTTAGATTGTTTTAATATTAGATTTGTTTACATTGTCTTTTTATATTGTTGTTAGCCGCCCCGAGTCTTCAGAGAGGGGCGGCATACAAATCTAATAAATACAAATACAAAATACAAATACTATCCTTTCAGAGGTGAAGAAGTATCTTGGATGAGAAGCAAAATGTCTTCAAAAGAAAAAAAAACAAGAAAGTCCAGTTGTTTCCTGAGAAAGCACTTTTGGGACAACTATGACCTGGATGATTGAGAATCTCTAGACATTTAGCTACAAATATCAAAAATGTCAAGTTCTGATTAATTTTACACACAAAAAAGAAGTACTTTTTCCTAGCTTTTTTACCTGTTTGCGTAAATCTGGCTATTGCAACAATTAGAGACCAGCATTATCCATTAAAAAAAACACCTTACCCTGTCCATCACATCACACGGTCCTCAAGAAAGCTTAACTATAGCGCTAATGTCTCTGAATTGCAATTATTGAATTGAAATATTATTGTAAATATTAGCAGAATCTTGAATTTCTTTCCTGTCAGTATGCCTGAACATACAGCTCTCACCTTTGCATAAACTGAAGATGGTTGCTAAAAATCAAAAAGGAAATCTCCTCCAGCATATTTAATTTAAGAATGGATCTAAGAAATCCTAATCTCAACTCTAATTCAACTAGATGGCCATTGTTATTTTTCACCCAAAATGTTATTCCAATAACTGGCCTTTGAAACAACTGATATTGTCAGGTAGGAAAGTGGAAAAGAAAGAATTATAGTAGAACATGGAATCCCAGCGGCCGATAAGGTCCCACAGAGTTGGCCTTCTCCAGGTCCCGTCGACTAAACAATGTCGTCTGGTGGGCCCCAGGGGAAGAGCCTTCTCTGTGGCGGCCCCGGCCCTCTGGAATCAACTGCCCCCCAGAGATTAGAACTGCCCCCACCCTCCTTGCCTTTCGTAAACTACTTAAGACCCACCTATACCGCCAGGCATGGGGGATTTGAGACATCTTCCCCCAGGCTCATTATTATTTATGTTTGGTATGTATGTGCTGTTTGGTTTTTAATTATGATAGGGTTTTTAGTTATTTTTAATATTAGATTTGTGCCATTGTAATATTGTTTTTATCGTTGTTGTGAGCCGCCCCGAGTCTTCGGAGAGGGGTGGCATACAAATCTAATAAATTGAATTGAATTGAATTACCATATGAAAGATGAACATAATCAAAGATAAAATTCATTGATTGCATGTTGATATTTTAGGCATCAGCATATTAAAATGGATTGGAATTGGACACTTAATCCAATACTTTTGATATGATCATACTATTGAATATTCAGGACATGAAAAATGAAGAATAAATCATGTTGATTTAATGTATAGGAAAAATATAGCAATAATTGTCAATCAATTTAAAATAAAATTTATTTATAGTCCAAAATCAAACAGGGACTGAATTTGGCTACAAAGGAGTTAATGATTGAATAATATCAGATTTTTAAGAATCCTTTAATATGGCAATTATTCAAGTTTATTCTCCAATCACTGATACAGAAAAGAAGATTAAGTATTATGATCAAATTCAAATTGAAATCAAAGGAATATGTAAGCAAGTTGTAGTATGTCTTTTGGTTGAACACCAGAATACCAAACCTAAAAATATTTTTAAAAATATAAATGGATGTCATGGAGTAGGGAATTAAAATAAAACAGTATGAGTTGCCAGTTTTTGCCAATCCAATGATCATTTCATTGCTAATGCAGTGTTTAGACAGCTGAAATAAAACTTATTTGCATGGTCATCAGAGGGAGTAGTAATCATAGAAGTAGAAGAGCTCAATTATAACAGCCAGGACACAGCCAGGAGCTAACTGTGAAATAAATCATGAACTGCTTATCTGCAAAGTTCAAGGTAAGCTAAAATGATGATGAAATCATAGCAGTTTTTATAATATGATCTTGTCCAAACAATCAAATAAATAAGCCTTAATAGTCCCACAATGAAAATTAAAATCCAATCAATTCAGATCTTCCCAAAACCTTCTCCCAGACTTTAAGACTGCCACCATTCAGAGAATCACAAAGAGGCTCATCTCCATATCCTCTTCAAAGCCTCACAGCATCTGCACCCTCCCCTCCTATTATCTTGTAGGAGAAGCCTAAGTAAACAGGATGTGCAGAATACCCTACCAAACTAGACTTACAATCCTGGGTCAAGAAAGTTTGGAACTACGATGCCTTAAACATGATCTAAGTATTGCCCACAAGATCGTATGTTGCAACGCCCTTCCTGCCTGTCAATGACTACTTCATCTTCAATCACAACAACACAAGAGCACACAACATTCAAACTTAATACTACCTGCTCCAAACTTGACTGTAAAAAATACAACTTTACTAATCGAGTTGTCGAGGCGTGGAACTCATTACCTGTCTCCGTAGTGTCATCTCCTAACCCCAACATTTTACCCTTAGACTATCCACGGTTGACCTCTCCAAATTCCTAAGAGGTCAGTAAGGGCCGTGTATAAGTGCATCCGCGTGCCTTCCGTCCCCTGTCCTATTGTCTCTCCTAAATTTCTTTAGATATCTTTTTCTGTAGTCCTATATCTTTTCCTCTATTCTCTCATTGATATATTTTATTCCTATATCTTTTATCATATTCCTTCATTGATATATTTTACTATGTTTTGGACTAAATAAATAAATAAATGAATGAATGAATGAATGAATGAATGAATGAATGAATGAATGAATGAATAAATAAATAAATAAATAAATACAGCCTTTTGTCCCCTGTCCAATTGTCTTTCCTTTCTCTCACTTATCATATATATTTTCTTTCTTTCATATATCCTCTCCTCTAAGTTCACTTTACCCTTATATATATTACTACATGTCTATTTTTCTTCCTATGTATTTGTGTATTGGACAAATGAATAAATAAATAAATAAAATCATTTTGATATTCTGAATTTCACTATAGAAAGCCAGGAGAATCTGGAATGAAATCCAGTAAATTGTTAAGAATGCCTCTTTCCTTGATATTTTTTCATTGTTACCTTCTCTCCAAAAGGTAATAATCGCCTTTTGTGACTGGAATGCATCTGTTTGATCTCAAGGAACATTTTAGGGGTTATAAATTGGGGCTTCATGCCATATCCCAATTCTGGCAGACAGAGTAAAAGTTTGGCATGTTCTAAATGTAAGAAAGTGAGGTGTTTCTGAAGTTTTTGGGGTGGGGGACAATTCTAATAGTCTAGAAGTGAGATAAAACTAAAAATGTCAAGTGAACAAAAGAAAGGAAATTACATTATTTGGTTCAGGGATAAAACCATATACAGTACATATGATTCCCCCCCCCCCCCGAATGTGTTTTTTTCAACAAGCTCACTCTCCATATCACCCCAACAGGATGCATTCTATTCCAATCAACAAGGCCAACATGCAGAACCTTAGCCTGTAAAATGTGGTACATCCTTGTCCTAGAAACTCCAAGGTAAGCTTGATCTATTACTTAGCAATAGATCAGACAGCAATAGCCATAGGCAGAAGAAACATGCAACCTGGTGGAATTTTATTTCCATTTCATCTAACTGTCTCTGGGTTAGTGGCTGCTGTGATGTCATTTGGCCAATAGCAACAGTGGAGTTCTAAGATAACTTGAGAGAAAGTGTCATGACTGTAATTCATTGATGTTTTTTCCCCCCTAACTTTCCCTCCCCCACTTCAAGGAAGTCATTACAAAATTGTCAGGCTCATCTACAAGTTCACTGTCGGGGAGCCTGACAGTGATTACTGTCAATGAAAATACTGATGAAACCATCCTTCTTTAGGAGTTTTACAATACATTTTCTCTCCCAGTCCTGAGTTCTTAAACTAAGAGTTTATTAGAATCATAGGGAAACTAATCTGCCACCTTGTCATATGCAAGCACTAAATTTATCAACATGCAAGAAGTATACTGAAATGCAATTTTCTTCCCAGTCATTATTTATATTCCTTTCTTGACTTCCAGGTCATTGCTCTTCCTATTTCTTGTCAAATGGGAATCACTTGCCGTGTCCTGTAGAAACTAAGGTAAGGAAGATATATTGTTTCTAAAAGGCAACATCTCATCTTTTCTCTCTTTGTAATGAACTCCAAACTGAGCCTGCTAAAACCATCCATTGCAAAAGTGTTAGGCACTCTGTACAGTATCTGGTTTCAAGTTATGATAAATACCTATCAATGGCTTCAGTGCAACAGAAATTTATTTAAGGGCCACATATTAATGAAAGGTTTTCTTATTTTAAAAAATTAATTTTTCCTGCTAAATATGATAAATTGTGTTGTGATTCAGCCTGAGGCTGCTCAGGGACCAGCTGTGTCTCTGCTAGCTCCATGCCCGGAGGAGGATGACAGCGCAGAGGAGGGGGCTGAACAGTCGGACGGGGAGAGGAGAGTCAGGAATGGGATGAAGGAGAACAGCATGAGAGCCCCGGGGGGGGGGGGGCTCTCCCCAGCCAGTAGTTTGGAGTCATTAGGTGATGACGCACAAGCTGTCATTGACATGAGACAGAGACGTTCAGAGCAACGAAAGGAACAGTTAAAGAGATATTATCACCATTGAATTAGAAGCAGCTGGGTTTGGGTGTGGTCCTCATCAGCAGGGTTTAAAAGGCAGGCAAGGCCTTGGAGCCATGTGGAGTGTTATCAATTGGAGTTGCGGTGACCTGTTTTTATTCTCAGCGTCTCTGATCTTGGCTTGTGGCCTCGCAGTCTGGAAGACTCGTGGGAGGCGTCTGTTTGCTATCTACAGCTCCATCTTGGCAGCAAGAATCTGGTATTGCTTCATGGACTATTCCCTTCGTGTATATATTTGAAGTTCCAGCGTTTTTCCTGTTTGTCAGGACATTTTCTGTTACCTGTGTTTTCCTTGAATTATATAAACTGCCTTTGCCTTTTACCAGTGTGTCTGGCTTCTCTTTTTGGGTTGGTATTGGCTTCTGGAGTGACCCAGACAGAACAAATTGCCTCTGTCTTAAAAGCAAAAAAAACCATATTGTGCTTTAATAAACAATATTTAATTATTGGAGGGTCACATGAAACTGCTTTATATCAGGGTCATACAGTAGTTATAGATATTTTGATCATATGTGGTTCATTGATATATCCATTTTTATCTATAGCTCAAAGGTGTTTTACCTTTTTATTCAACTTTGTAATTTGTACAATCATATTACCATCCTGAATATAGCTTTGCTCTAACAGCTTTGCCATAAATACACACCATTCATCAATACATATTGTCATGATATAATTTTTGCAAATCAGTACTATTTTTTGCAAACTGCTCCAGAAAAAGAATAGATGTCAGCAGCATGTATTATCTGCTAGCAGTTGCACTTCACTGACATTTTACAGGTACATTTGATCCTGGGTATGCTCCTTTGGGCAGTAAGGGAATCCCTTCTAACAAGCTGCTGAAATTATTTCACAATAGTTAAAAATCCATAGTTTTTTTTGCCATTTTCAGGATGGAAACAATAGATTTATATAAGCCCCATAATAGAATAGTGAATAGTACATCCTTATAGGTACCAACAGAAAATGTATATATGCTTCAGGGCATATACAGTACATAAGAGATCAAAAGTATCCTGTTCTAAAGGTGCTCTCTGTTTCATACACGTTTTATTTTTCTCTTCATCCTGCTTAAGATTGAGTGCAGGACTATTATCCTTCTATAATATTATCCTTCTCCAATATCATACAGAAGAAACATGTATGTTTGGGTACTTCAGCCTGAATTAAAGTTTAAAATTTCCTTTGCATGCCTGAAATTTTGAAGTGTTTAGTCATTCTCAGCATTAAAAACATACTGTTCCATTTTACCATTGAGGAATGCAGATAATTGTTCAGCAATAAATATGTAAAGAAGATGCTGTAAAATTTAAAATCACAGTACAACAAAGTTGGAAAGGACCTTGGGGTCTTCTTGTCCAACACCTGCTCAAATAGGAGATCGTCTTAGGCAAATGGCTGTCCAATCTCTTTTTGAAAATCTCCAGGCGTACAAATCTAATAAATTGAATTGAATTGAATTGATGAAACACTCAGAACTTTTGAAAGCAAGCCAATCCACTGATTAATTTCAACTGTCAAGAAATTTGTCCATAGTTCTAGCTTGGTTCTCTATTCTATTTTATTAGTTTCCATCCATTGCTTTTTGTCCTAATTTTTGGTGCTTGGAAAAATAGCTCCTCTCCTTTTCTTTGTAACAGCTAATGCGTAACAGAATATTGGAAGACTCCTATCATGTTACCCCAAGTTTTTTTCTTCTTCTTCATTAGACTAGCCAATTCTTGCAACTGTTTTAGCCTCCGGTCCTCTAATCACCTTTGTTGCTCTTGTCTGCACTCTTTCAAGAGCCTCAGCCTCTTTTTTATACCCTGTTGATCAAAACTGGACACAGTATTCTAAATGTGATCTTACCAAAGTAGAATAAAATGATAGTAACACTTCATGTTACCTTGATTATCTTGATTAAATACATCATTTTCTTCTAAGAAATTTACATGTTTTAAAACATATTAAAATAGACAAGTGTTTTTTAACCTTGGTTACTTTAAGATGGGTGGACCAACTGCCAGAATACCCCAGCTACCCATACCGGCTGGAGATCTTTAGGGGTTGAAATCCATCTATCTTAAAGTTGCCTAGATTTTTTATTTATTTTTATTTATTTATTTATTTATTTATTTTGTCCAATACATGATACATTGTAAATACATTGTAAAATACATGATGAAGGTTATAGAGGAGATACTCATAGTAAAATATATCTAAGAAATAATAGAAAAGAAGGTATAGTAATAGAACATATCAATGAAAGAATAAAAGAAGAGATATAGGAATAGAAGAAAGGTATAGGAGATATAGGAGAGCAATAGGACAGGGGATGGAAGGCACTCTAGTGCACTTGTACTCGCCCCTTACTGACCTCTTAGGAATCTGGATTGGTCAACCATAGATAATCTAAGGGTAAAGTGTTGGGGGTTTGGGGATGGCTCTATGGAGTCCGGTAATGAGTTCCACGCTTCGACAACTCGGTTGCTGAAGTCATATTTTTTACAGTCAAGTTTGGAGCGGTTAATATTACGTTTAAATCTGTTGTGTGCTCTTGTGTTGTTGTGGTTGAAGCTGAAGTAGTCGCCGACAGGCAGGACGTTGCAGCATATGATCTTGTGAGCAATACTTAGATCTTGTTTAAGGCATCTTCGTTCTAAACTTTCTAGGGCCAGGATTGAAAGTCTAGTCTCATAGGGTATTCTATTTGGAGTGGACGAGTGAAAATTGAGAAACACTGCATGAGATTCTGGCTTTATTGCTAGAATATTCTGCTTGCTGCTCATATTTATGAATGCCTATGCTTATTTTAATTATTACAGTGTAGATTAGCAATTTTACAGCCACACATTGCATAAGCCAATGGTCTTTAAAACTTTAATTCATGCAGTTCTCAAAGATGATTCCAGGGTCAATTCACAGGAGAGGAAAAAATGAATGTTTCTCAAAACTATCCAATCAATATGCCTATGGACTTGACAGAGTGTTATTGAAAAGAAGTTATGCCTTTCCCTCTTGCCTAAGGGTGACAATTTTAGATGCTTACTTTTTGTGGCATTCAAAGATGCTGCTCTTGTGAGGGCTTTGAAATGCTTGGCTACATTTACAATTATACAGGATGAGCATAGTGGAAATGGGCTCAACAGATCCTGTTCTCCAGATCAAATGATCAGAGAAAAGCAGCTTCCAAATAGTCCTGGTTCAATCAAAGCTGTAGTATTATTTCCTAAGCTACATGTGGGACAGAAAACCACGTCCCTTTCTTCTTCTTCTAAGCCAATGTACCAATAATATCCTTATGAAAGAATTTAAAAATGTTTGGCAAGTTTGGAAGCTTCCAGAAAACTTTCATGATATTTCTCATCGTATCTCTACACTTTCATAGTATAAGATTTATTTATTTATTTTGTCCAATACAAATTGAAAGTTAAGGAGAATAAAAACGTGTAGTAGTAAATATCAGGGAAGGGATAGAAGAAGAGCTATGAGAATAGAATACATCAATGAAGAGTAGAGGAAGGATATATGGATGGGAGAAAAGATATATAAAATATAGGAGAGACAATTGGACAGGGGACAGAAGGCATACTAGTGCACTTATGCTCGCCCCTTACTGACGTCTAAGGAATCTGGAGAAGTCAACCGTGGAAAGTCTAAGGGAAAAATGTTGGAGGTTGACATCACGGAGTCTGGTAATGAGTTCCATGCTTCAACAACTCGGTTACTGAAGTCATATTTTTTACAGTCAAGTTTGGAGCGGTTGATATTAAGTTTGAACCTGTTGCGTGCTCTTGTGTTATTGCGGTTGAAGCTGAAGTAGTTGTTGACAGGCAGGATGTTGCAGCATATGATCTTGTGGGCAATATTTAGATCATGTTTAAGGCGTCGTAGTTCTAAGCTTTCTAGACCCAGGATTGTAAGTCTAGTTTCATAGGGTATTCTGTTTCGAGTAGTGGAGTGAAGGGCTCTTTTGGTGAAGTATCGTTGGACCTTTTCTAGGGTGTTGATGTCCGAAATTCGCTGTGGGTTCCAGACAGGTGAGCTGTATTCAAAGATCGGTAGTGTGAGATTGTGAGATTGTGGGACCAGAAGCTACGTAGGATCAGGTTGACAATTTTAGAAGCCTTTTTGGCGATATTGTTGCAGTGGGCTTTGGCACTTAGGTCATTTGATATTAGTATAGATGAAGAGAAACTTCTTTGTAGATGCCAGGATTGTTTAGCAGTTTATCTTTAGACTGATTTTAATATTATTCTTATTCCTTATCAGAATGCTGGAAGAGAGCTTACAATATTTACCCATTCAGTTGAGAGGGCATCTCTATAACATACAAAATAACATGTATTTTGAATCCTGAATGTGAAATCTTACAATGTTTAGTGTAAGACTGTGTAATGCACAGAGTTCATCTAGAAGTTGTAGTGGGGAAGATCTTGATCCCAGTTATGATACCATTTTGTGGGTTAACACGGTTAAATTCTTTGCTGAAACAACATCTTAACTTGGTCTGAGAGAGTACCAACCTGCATGGCTGTTTAGAAGCTGCACAATATCACATTTTATCTTTGAATTAATATCTACATCTTGACCAAATGTATTTGCCTGATCCAATTTTGTCTGCCTTGAACAGAATTTATGCCCTTAACTTGAACTCATTGGTTACTGCCATATTCCAAAATTAAACATCAAAAGAATAGGCTAACATATGAAATTATATCTGAAAGAATTGTGAGAACATGATACGCAAAAATGTATGTTTCTCTATGGGGCTGTAGACCTTTTATTTTGTTTAATTTGTCTGTAATTAAGATATACTAATTGTCTACACAAGATTACATAACTACTGTGTATTGAATTTGCAGCTCACTAGAAAGTGAACAAATAAACTGAAGAAAAAAAGAGAATTCCTATAAATAATAGAAAGAGTATCTTTAATTCCTGACCAAGCCACACGGGAGTTGCTTCTGAATTTGGAAATTCCCTCGAGATTCCTCCATGTTCTTATATTCTAAGTGATGTTACTTTATCTGGGATAGAAATTATTACTAAGTCACTATGCAGGTATTAAATCTTTTCAAATATAGTCAATTGAATTTGGAAAATTCATGAGATAAATGTTCAGAATTTGGTGAATATATTTATATATCAGGGCTAAGAAGGAAAAATTGAATTTATTGCTGGGCAGAAAAAAATAAAGCTCCAATGCAACCTCAGCTAGACAAAAGAAATATACCAAAAAGGAAACTTAACCAAAATATAGATAAGGAATGTTCTCAGTTTCCAAGGCTCCCCTTCACTTTTCATAGATATTCTTGATTTACTTTGTTCAAAAGGGTTTTTTTTTCCTTCAATAATATCAAGTGCACCATCTGTTTTTATATTTCATCCTTAGATTTTTACTCACAAGTTTCAAAGTGGATTTACGTAGGATTTGGTCTGTTCTAGATGTACATGCATTTAAATAATTTCTCTTCATCTTAGATCAGAGTAACTAGTTTTTCTCAGAAACAGCTCAGAAAAAAACTTCAGATTCGGCCTTCTTTACTCTTCTCCAAAACCTCTGAATTTCTCTCATTTAAAATTTGGTTTCATACAAATAAAATAGAAAAGGCTCTAGGTTAATTCAGTAGCATTGATGATTGGTAGGTTAAACCAACAAGGATTCCAGTAAAGGTTTGGACCTGAAATCTTTCCTGGGTAAAAAACAAAACAAAACAGCTTTTCCTACCCTTTTTTCTGATGTAATTGGCTCTTGGCTCAGTTCTATCCCTGGAATATTCTTTGAAATTTAATGTTTTGTTTCAGAAGCTTCAGTTTTACTGATTTTAGTGTTGCTAAAGTATATCTGTACAGATATAAGGATATTATTGTAAGCTTCTCCCCTTGAAATATGTATAATTCTTTTTATTTTGGTGGGATCTATGTTTTGTTTCTTGTAATATCATCTATATCTGATTACATATTTTTTTAAAAGAATAATAACAGCAATGTAAATTCAGAATAATATAAGTTTTGCAAACCTTGTTGGTAATGGGCAATTGTGCAAAATTCTATATGTATGCACATTGGCCTGCCGCTTGCACAGAAAATGGACTCTCTCCCATTTTTCCTTTCTCCCCACCCTCCCTCCCTGCCTCCCTCTCTTTATAACAGCCAGTTGTAAGGCATCAGGCTTCGAAGAAGTGAATTCTAGTTTTTATTTATTTTATTTATTAGTTAATGTATATGCCACCCATTTTCCTGTCCACCTTAGGCATATACTAATCAATAACAAACCATGAAAAACTTGGCCAAGAAAATGGCAGGGACATGTCCAGGTAGTATCTGCAATTCTGATACAATTCAGTGGGGGCAAAAAATGAATAATCTGGTTGCATTTCAGTAACAAATAAATTAGAGGTTCATTTGAAATTAAAATGCTGGCACCTGGTTTTTGATACTTGCTGGGCTTTTCTGAAACATAGCAGAATCAGAGTATACTGAGCAAAAGCCGTTTATTTTCTTTTAAGAGGAACATAAGTAGGAAGGTAATGAGCAAAAGGCTTTTTAGCAGCTGGCACTGACAAAACCTGAAGAGATATGCTTAACATCTAAAGCTCAAACACTGCAAGGCAAAAAGTTCTAAGTTGTGCTTCCCTTATGAATATGAAATTTTTAACCACCTGAACTTTAAGACCTTTTGTCAGTAAAAAAAAAAAAATCTATTGGTATAAATTTGGTTGCTTTGATAGGAAAGAAGGCAGTCTGCTATAACCTCTTGGTACCCTGAAAGATACAAACTTGTATTATTTTGTGCATGCATAGTCCAGTTCAATGCAACTTAACCTCAATTAATTGCCCCCAGTGGACATGCATGCCTGGGTTATCACTTTGTTTTTTAGTTAGTTAGTTCTCAAAATACTTGCATATGCAAAAGTGTGTGTGTGTGTGTATGTGTGTGTGTGTCAGTCACTAAACCTTTTGAAAAAAAGAGACAAATTTCTTATGAGCTTCCTACTTTCAGAACCAGTTTAATCTCAAGCATAGTGATAAGATCCTAAGGATTTAATGAAAACATCATATTTTGTTCCAGAGGGAAGGATTTAGAGAATTTTGCTTCCCCAGAGATGCAAATAATTGACTTAACTTTTAATGTGTACCTGTATTTTTATACTGATCTGAACAAATTTGCCTGGAACACAACAGTTCTTCATGTAGGAAAAAGCAATTTTAATATGACACAAAGAGTATTCCATGAGTCAAAAGGAAGCCAGAATGGGAATTAAAATTAACTATTAAACAAAAATATTGCTGTTGAGGCCAGTGAGTCAGTTTGGCCTGGTAGTTAAAGCACTGGGCTAGAACCTAGGAGAGTTGATAAGTCCCACTTTATGTCTGAAGATATCTGGGTAACTTTATGGCACTCATCTCAATCCAGTTCTAGATTGGTCATTGGGAGGAGGGATAGGAGGAAGGAGAAGCATTATGTCAATTAACCATCTTGGGTTTATTTTATTTATTTATGTATTGGATTTATATGCCACCCCTGTCTGTAGACTCGGGGCGGCTAACAACAGTGATAAAAACAGCATGCAACAATCCAATTCAATAGTAAAATAACTAAAAAAAAACCCTTATTATAAAAACCAAACATACATACAGATATACCATGCGTAAATTGTAAAGGCCTAGGGGGGAAGAATATCTCAGTTCCTCCATGCCTGAAGGCAGAGGTGGGTTTTAAGAAGTTTACGAAAGGCGAGGAGGGTGGGGGCAATTCTAATCTCTCGGGGGAGTTGGTTCCAAAGGGCCGGGGCCGCCACAGAGAAGGCTCTTCCCCTGGGTCCCGCCAAACAACATTGTTTAGTCGACGGGACATGGAGAAGGCCCACTCTGTGGGACCTAACTGGTCACTGGGATTCGTGCAGCAGAAGGTGGTCCCTGAGATAATCTGGTCCGGTGCCATGAAGGGCTTTATAGGTCATAACCAACACTTTGAATTGTGACCGGAAACTGATTGGCAACCAATGCAGACTGCGGAGTGTTGGTGTAACATGGGCATATTTGGGGAAGCCCATGATTGCTCTCGCAGCTGCATTCTGCACGATCTGAAGTTTCCAAACACTTTTCAAAGTTATTTATAAAAACAATAAAGGTGATAAATAAATAAGCCTCTAAAGAAATAGCACCATCTTGAAGTTCTCCACCTGAAAGAAAAACCCATTCTTGCAATCTGCATAGTCAATATTTAGATTCACTGAATCTCACCTAGACCTTATCTTGACCAATTAGGACCCAGAGGAATATTATTAGAAATTGGGAAATGGCATTTATTTTCTGTACCATGTTTCTTACTTATCACTTTTACTCAGATAACAAAAAAAAAAATGATTAAAAGTAGATTGAAATTGCTTTTATAAGGTCCAGTTAAGAATTAAATCAAAACAAAGAAGATACCACATTATAAAGACTTCTTTTTTGTTTTTTTGCACAATGAATTATGTCAAATGGATAGTATGTTTCTGTTATATAAGCAGAGGAAAATAACAAATGTGTTTCAAATATTATCATACTTACAGCCTACATGGCAAGAAGTGAAAATTACTGAAAGGTACACATAGAAGCAATAGGAAGTCCTTGGCTTTCCCTTCCTTCTCATTTCTTTGAGTTGCTGAGATTTCATGTTCAGACTAATAAGGAACAAAAATGGATCCCTTGCAAAAAAGATGAGAATGGGATGAAAAATAAACAGTTGTTCACTCTGCACTGTAAGGATGTTTAGTGAGCCTTAAGTGCCACTATTTCTAAAGTACAATTCAATACATACCTGCTCAGATTTAAATTCCAGTGAATTTGGTAGGTTTGGTGGCTATTAAATTGCATTTTCCATCTGTATGCAATTTATAATTCATAAAAATTTTCTTCCAATTTAAATGTTTTGTTGAAAAGAAGTTTCTAATTTTTCTCATGTGAATTTCCCCTCTGTATATGTATTGTTAACAGGACAAGATAATAGGATAGAAATTCCAAATGAAGTTTAAAGAGTTCCAGTCTAACAAATTTATCAGAAAACTTTGCTTTTGTGCTTTCTTTCTCCAATGGGAACTAGATCAGACCCTATCTCTGTTGACATTCTATTAGTATAAATCTGGGCCTCCTGTGGCACAACCAAGAGTACCAAATGGAGAGAATATACATACTTCTCTTTTTTTCAGTTTGATGGCTTTAAATAACATTACTTTAGACCAGGAGTCAGCAACCTTAAACACTCAAAGAGCCATTTTCCACAGGAAACAAAATATCGTAAGCCACAAAACCTGGGTGAGCATAGCCAAGTCGATGTCACTCATTCCCACCCAGTCATATGATCCCCAGCCAAGCCTACCCAGGTTTTGTGGTTCTGTTTTCTATGGGAAATAGGTAACTCCCCCACCTCTCTCTTTCTCTCTCCCTCCCTCCCATCTTTCTCTCTCTCTATCTACCTCCCTCTGTGTATATGTGTCTCTCTATGTCTGTGATTTTCAGTTTGTGTGCCTGTGAGTATTGCTCTCTCTCATTCCCTACTTCTGTGTCTCTTCCCACTCTCGGAAAGCCCTCCAGCCCTGCCTGTGCTTTTTCGGACTTTTCGCCAGCTGTTTTTCTTTCTTCTTTTTGGAAAGCCGGGCTGGTGGAGTAATGAGGGCAACCTGCAACAGAGACTTGTTTCCCCTTCCCCCTCCTCTTCTTGTGACCCCCTGGCTGGCTGTAAACAAAGTTCATATACAATTTATTTGTTTGTTTGTTTGTTTGTTTGTTTGTTTGTTTGTTTATATTCATTCATTCATTCATTCATTTATTCATTCATTCATTTTTCCAATACACAAATACATAGGAAGAAAAATAGAAATGTAGTAATATATATAAGGGTAAAGTGAACTTAGAGCAGAGGATATATGAAAGAAAGAAAATATATATGATAAGTGAGAGAAAGGAAAGACAATTGGACAGCGGACGAAAGGCACACCAGTGCACTAGAGAGGTCAATCGTGGAGAGTCTAAGGGAGAAATGTTGGGGGTTAGGGGTTGACACAATTGAGTCCGGCAATGAGTTCCACACTTCGATAACTCGATTGTTAAAATCATATTTTTTACAGTCAAGTTTGGAGTGGTTCGTATTAAGTTTGAATCTGTTGTGTGCTCTTGTGTTGTTGCGGTTGAAGCTGAAGTAGTCATTGACCAGTAGGACGTTGCAGCATATGATCTTGTGGGCAATACTCAAATCATGTTTTAGGCGCCGTAGTTCTAGGCTTTCTAGGCCCAGGATTGTTAGTCTATTTTCGTAGGATATTCTGTTTCGAGTGGAGGAGTGAAGGGCTCTTCTGGTGAAAAAACTTTGGACATTTTCAAGGGTGTTGATGTCTGAGATGTGGTATGGGTTCCAGACAGATGAGCAGTAGTCTAGGATGGGTCTGGTAAAAGTTTTGTAGGCTCTTGTGAGTAGTGTGAGATTGCCTGAGCAGAAGCTACGTAGGATCAGGTTAACAACTCTAGAAGCTTTTTTGGCGATATTGTTGCAGTGGGCTTTAGCACTTAGGGTCATTCGATATTAGTATTCCAAGGTCTTTTACTGAGTGTGAGTTGGCAGTGAGAGATTGTTTATTCAGTTCGTATGTGCGGTTTGGATTCTTTTTGCCGATGTGGAGGGTAGAGCATTTGTTGGTTGATATTTGAAGTTGTCAGGTGTTAGACCAGTCTGAAACAAAGTCCAAGTCTTTTTGGAGAGTGAGGGTGTTGTCAGTGGCGTTGAAATGTTTCACATCATTGGCAAAAAGAACACAGTTGCTTTCGATATGGTCACAGAGGTCATTGATGTAGAGAATGAAGAGAGTAGGACCTAGTACGCTTCCCTGGGGAATGCCACTTATGATAGGGACGGGGGTGGAGATGGCGCTACCAATTTTGACAATTTGTTGCCTGTTTGACAGGAATGCAGTAATCCAGTTGTGGAGGAGTCCTGAGATGCCATACGATTTGAGTTTTAGGAGTAGTTTGTCACGGACCACTGAGTCGAATGGGAGGGGGGGACCTGAACAAGTCAGTTGTGGTCCAGTGACTTGCACATTCTTCTCCCGCAATGATACATATATACAAGACTAAAACGATACATCATTTTATTCTTAAGGCTAAACTAAATGTGATGTTAAATATCCATTTGCCACTAAATAACAGTTAAAACTGTTTTCAGATGTTCAGCATCCTATGCTCTCTGAGAGCTTCCTAGTTTCCTTGCTCTCCATCATCAACATGCAAAGAGAAAAGAAGAAATGCAGAAGTCTCCCTCTTTAAATCTACTCACATAACCTCAGCAGGAAAGTTATCACCATATTCTGTTTCAATTGAAGTAGGCAGATTCTTGTACAGAGACTGGAGACAAACGTCTAATATCAAGTGGACTAAAGATGCGGAAGCTTTCATTTATCTCTGTCTTTCTCAGCCATCTTAAAATAACACAGTATCCTGATACAGAATATTTTCGATATTCAAGACTGACTTTTATGGAGCTCAAACATTTTTCTTACCTCCTCTCAAAAAGTCTCTGATTTCTCATTCTGCATTGCACTTAAGGTTTCTTTTTTTTCTAGTGGTCCTAGACAAACTGGGTTAGAGTGCCACTGTTGTATTTTATCTTAAAGTTCTGAAAACAAATCTAAGTGAAATGGGATACATACAATGTTAAATAATGGCAATTACAGAAAAGCCACACAATTGCTGAGTGATCAAATTATTTAACTATTAACATGATTACCACAGAAATAGAATATATCAGAAGTGGACAGTCTAAGGCTCTGAGCCTATACGTGATTCTGAAAATAGGAAATGCACATAAACTTTAATGCATATGTCTTCAAACAAATCTTTTCCCAAGGATGTGTTCATAATAAGTCCCTCCTTATTTTGCATTATCACACCAACCTCTTCTAAGACATGCAGCCTTGGACATGAAAATTTTCCTTTCACATGTTCAAATATATGTAGCCCTTGTTTAGTGATTGCCTTGTACAATGACCATTTGCTGCGATGTGACAGGGATACTTTGCCCGCATATTTACAATATTTGCAAGTTTGTAAAGCAAAAGAACAAGGGGAAAAATCACAAGCTTAGTGAACCCTTCACTGAACAATCAAATTGCCAATTTTGATCAACAAACAATACCTGTATAAAACTCTAAAGCAGTGGTTCTCAACCTGGGGGTCGGGACCCCTTTGGGGGTCGGATGACCGTTTCACAGGGGTTGACTAAGAAGACCCTGGGAAAAGACAAATTTTACATGGTGTTAGGAACTAAAGCTTCTATTCTGGTGTCTTGGAACGTATTTTTACAATCCGACCAATCAGGCGTTTATACATTGGGGGTGTCCCTCTGACCTTCCTGCCAATCAGCTTCAAGCTCTGTTGGGAGAATTGGTGCTTGATTTATGATTGGGGTTCACCACAAACATAAGGAACTGTATTTAGGGGTCTCAGCATTAGAAAGGTTGAGAACCACTGCGCTGAAGGATTCTTTTCAGTAGTGATATGGTACAATTTTCAGGGGTCAAATGAATGCTTGCCGTAATCACATTCTGACACACTGAAGTCCAAGTGTCTTTCATCAATTCTGGCTTTATTCCCTATTCTTCATTTTCATTGTATCACTTTTTTATCTTCTGCCACATAAAAATGGTGTTTTGAACCATTCTTTTGTTTTTCACTTGGCTTTATAACTGCTGATATTGCTGGGTTTTTGGAGTCTGTCCCCATAAATACTGAAGAAACAGAAACCTCTACATTTATGTCCACGGCTATATTTCGACTTTCAGTATACTGAACAGTCAGAGCTAAATGATGTTCACAATGTTAGTCCAAGACACTGGCATACATCATGGTTCCTTGGACTTTGTAACCTTGGATAAAGAAAAAAAAATACAATTGTTTCATCTAATGCCCTTTTGCAGGCACCCCAATACCATGATTGTATCACTGAAAATGGCAGTAAAATCTCAAATATCCAGCAATGATTTTTTTTTAAAATGCAGGAAACTCCTGGGAAGCACTCTACTCACCACCCTATCCCACCTGAAATTTTGCCAACAAAATCCATGCTCGTCTTTATGTTGCTGAAAAGCATCATTCACAGCAGAATAGACGTGATTTCTCTGCCATTTCCATTCCTACCCTTAGTGACATCCCAGTATATTTACATGGCCCCCAAACGTTGAATCTATTCCTAGCCTTCACATTGCCATGATGGGTCTTTGCGGAACTCTCAAATTAATATAGCTTTACATTCTTGTTATGTTTTATAAGTTTTAGTATTACTTATATCATTTTATAGTTCTAAGTCTTTTTCATTGTAAAATTTAATTGTAATTTTAAATGAATCTTTTGTGTTTTAATATGTGTATTCCATAATATTATCTTAATTCTATTTTTACATTATTTTATTATATCAATATGATGTTTTTGTTTTTGTTTCTGTTTTAATGTAATGATTATGTTATTTTATTTATTTATTTATTTATTTATTTATTTATTTATTTATTTATTTATTTATTTATTTATTTATTTATTTATTTATTTATTTATTTATTTATTTTATTTATTTATTTATTTATTTATTTATTTATTTATTTATTTATTTATTTATTTATTTATTTATTTATTTATTTATTTATTTATTTATTTATTTATTTATTTATTTATTTATTTATTTATTTATTTATTTATTTATTTATTTATTTATTTATTTATTTATTTATTTATTTATTTATTTATTTATTTATTTATTTATTTATTTATTTATTTATTTATTTATTTATTTATTTATTTATTTATTTATTTATTTATTTATTTATTTATTTATTTATTTATTTATTTATTTATTTATTTATTTATTGGATTTGTATGCCGCCCCTCTCCGGAGACTCGGGGCAGCTAACAGCAACAATAAAACAGTGTACAATAGTAATTCAATACTAAAAACGATTAAAAACCCATTAATATAAAAACCAAACATACATACATATATACCATGCATAGACTTGTAAAAGCCTAGGGGGAAAGAGGATCCCAATTCCCCCATGCCTGATGGCAGAGGTGGGTTTTAAGTAGCTTACAAAAGGCAAGGAGGGTGGGGACAATTCTAAACTTTGGGGGGAGTTGGTTCCAGAGGGCCGGGGCTGCCACAGAGAAGGCTCGTCCCCTGGGTCCCGCCAAACGACATTGTTTAGTTGACGGGACCCAGAGAAGATCCACTCTGTGGGACCTAACTGGTCGCTGGGATTCGTGCAGCAGAAGGCGGTCCCTAAGATAATCTGGTCCGGTGCCATGAAGGGCTTTATAGGTCATAACCAACACTTTGAATTGTGACCGGAAACTGATCGGCAACCAATGCAGACTGCGGATGTTGTGTAACATGGGCATATTTGGGAAAGCCCATGATTGCTCTCGCAGCTGCATTCTGCACGATCTGAAGTTTCCGAACATTTTTCAAAGGTAGCCCCATGTAGAGAGCTGGTCTATGACCAAAATAAAACTGACTGGTTGAAAGTTGAGGTATTGGATAGATAGGATCTGGGAATATACTACCTTTTCCTTTTTAAAAAAAATATTTTTATTGATTTTTTTAAATATAAAGACTCACACAACATAAAACAAGTGTTTTGTGTATTGTACCCACCACCAGACAAACATTCATACCTCACCACCATATATACTACCTTTTCCTGAATAAAAGAAGTAATTGCAATCAGCTAATTGTGCATTCAGTTTTTTACTCAAAAGCAGTCATTTCACTAGGTGTTATAATTTCACAATGAATCATTGCACTTTGATGGTACAATAACTGTGAAACAGCATGTATGACTTCTTTTTCCTTGTTTTAATGTGGATCTCATGATAATTTTCTCAAACTCATTGCATTTCCAGGACAATTAACTGTAAGAGCCTTCATGTAAGAGCTACATGTGGCTTCTCCAGAAAGCCCTAGCAGATGCTTTGTATAATCTAATTAAATTCATGTGCATTACATGAGGCTATTAATTATACAATCTGGTGGCATAATATGACCCAATCTCTTACATCAGCTGACAGGGAATTCAATAAATGGGGCAAGGGGAATTTGCAATTGTTTCAGTACATACTATTTTTCTACCGATACAAGGAATAATCTAAACTGAACCATTTTCCATGAAGCTGCATTAAATATCTTATCCAATTATTCTTGTCATTCTTCCAAGGTATTTCACACTTTAACTTCACTGTAGTGTTTAGGAGTCTCGTTAACTGTTTTTTCCCCAGTTTTGATCACTTTGTCACTTCTGCATAAAATTATAAATATTAGTTGCTCTGGAATGTGGATCAGAAGATATTTTTTGCAATTTTGTAATTTTCTCTTATATTATTTTGTTATGAGTTGCTTTTGGATTTCTTTTTGTCTGGGCATTGTACTGTAGATATATGATGCTGAGAAAACCTTTGTGGTCTTGTCCAGCAAGATTTTTATTATGGTCTTTTGTTCTTACAAATGTTCATAACTGGATTAAATATAAATCCATGGTCAGAGAATGGCATTCATGGTATATTCAAATCGCTTTATGTATGTTGGCTATGGATGCAAACATTGTAATTCTGTACTATGGCACTGCACTGCCAACCACAGAAACAACTGCTTTTCTAATTATCCACTTTTTATTTGAATCACAGAATTTATGAAGAATCCCTCAAATTCAGCTTTAGTAAAAAGAAATATAACAGTGGTTTTCATTCAATGTTATTGCTTCTCCTTCTCCTTCTACTAAGGTTACTTCTTCCATTCTTTGTACTAAGGAGCCGCCAACAGTGAAATAGACTATTGGAAAAAAAATAGTCTTTTCTCCCCCTTAATGTACTTGCAGGCAAAGTCATCAACTGATGCCCACCTGAATTGTGAATTGTGCTTTCAAAAGTTAAGTGGGAGAACAGCAGCCCTGGAAATAAACTATCTCACAAATTGTAATTGCTTGTAGCCTGTGTTATATAATCTCAGAATGAGACTCTAGACCCGTGGAAAAAAATTGCTGTAAAATATGTCTTAATTTTTATGTTATCCATACAAAGTAATATAATAGGAAGACCAGAAAATTGACTTAAACAGTTTTAATTAGAAGAAAAGATTTAAATTAATGCAGCTGATGGCAGAAAAGAAAAGAAAAACTTATGACCCACATGCTTCTGAGATAGCACATTTTTTCTTGGCTTTTTTTTTTTCTTTTTCTTTATTAAACAGTTTCCCTTCCACAGATTTCAATCGAAAGGAAATCCTTATGTTTTTAATTTTTCCAATCCTTTTTTTTTTTAAAGGTAATTTAACACAGCAAAGAAATTAAGAAAAAATATGATACAAGTGATAACTATTCATTACAGTGTTCCTTAATTTTCGCGGGGCATGCGTTCCGAGACCGCCCGCGAAAGTCGAATTTCCGTGAAGTAGAGATGCGGAAGTAAATACACTATTTTTGGCTATGAACAGTATCACAAGCCTTCCCTTAACACTTTAAACCCCCAAATTGCAATTTCCCATTCCCTTAGCAACCATTTAGATTATTACTCACCGTTTATTTATTAAAGTTTATTAAAAAAATATTTATTAAAGGCGGACAAAAGTTTGGCGATGACATATGACTTCATCGGGCGGGAAAAAACGTGATATAGGGAAAAAAAACCACGAAGTATTTTTTAATTAATATTTTTTAAAAACCGTGGTATAGACTTTCCGCGAAGTTCGAACCCGCAAAAATCGAGGGAACACTGTATATTATTTTTTAAATAAGAAAAATATTGACAAGCAGCCTAGATAAGTAACTGACTGAAGTAATATATATATATTAAGTTACACAATTTGTATTTGAACTAATGAAAAGTATATAGCTAATGTACTGTACTTCATGTATAGCCAAGAACGAGTAGCATAGTCTGAAGTCATATTAATAATCCTATGAATTTCAGTCCAATGAAAAATAGTAGGACATTGCCCAAACCATGACATATATATATTTAATATTTGGGAAGGAAGCATAGCTGAACACTTTTCTGAATCTTCAGACAGTAGAAATGTTTTCCTCTGTCCTCAGGATAGTAAAATGTAGCAACTTCCAGATGCAGTACAAAAGGTAGTAACAATATAGAGATCTATCTATATCAGTGATGGCGAACCTATGACACGCGTGTCAGCACTGACACGCGTAGCCATTTTTAGTGACACGCGGCCGCTGGAGAAACTTTCAGAGAGAATGCGCCAAACGCACGCGACGCGAGCCCAAAAAAAAAGCCTCCTCATTCTCACCCCTCCCTCCTGTTTCACCTTCATTGCTGCTTGGAGAAGCCCGCGCCTCCTTCGCCTCCCCCCCACCCAGCCCGGGAAGGAAAAAGCCGGCAGAGCGCAAGCGCAGGTTCTTAAAGGATCCGCGTTGTTGATTTCCGAGCACCAAAAAAAAAAAAAGGACGTGCGAAGAGCGAGAATAGGAGCCCGGCCCGGCTGGAGCTTCCCTGGCGGTGATTGCACGTGAGCTTTTGGGGCCTGGTGGGAGGGCGCCGGCCATTGTGTGCCCGCACAGCCATTAGGAACCCCCTCCCCCGGCAGAAATTTTTGAAGTGGCGCAAAGCCACGCAGTCCTGAATCGCTCCCTTCTCCGGCCAGCAAAGTCGGCTGCCCAGGAAAGCGCCGCATTTGAAAAGCGTGCGTTTAAAAATCGCGCCACTTTCCCTGGCAGCCCGCTTGCTGGCCGGAGAAGCGACCGATCCGGGACTGCCTGGCTTTGCGCCGTGATGACAACAACGGCGCCATGGTGGCCTTCAAGCGTCGCCCTTCGTGGCGCCCAACCACCCGTTCCTCAGGTAGATGTCTGGCACGCTACCGGGAGGCGGAGGTGGCGCGTGGCCAGGCGCTGAGCTCCATGGACACCTGGGAGGGCAAAGGGGTAAATGTGGCTGCTGCCTCTTAGGCGGAGGCGAAGGCGATGGCGGAGTCTGCGCTGGGGCCATGCAGGGACGCTGATCCAGGGGGCCACGGACCGGCAAGCCGCCCTCCACTCTCTCTCCACTCTCCCTCTCCCTCTCTCTTTCTCTCTCTGTTGCTGCCGTGGTGCACGAGAGAGAAAGAGAGAGAGAAAAAGGAGGAGAGAGAATAAGAGAGAAAGAGAGAGAGAAGGCAAGAGAGAGAGAGAGAGAGAGAGAGAGAAAGCAAGGGAGAGAGAGAGAAAAAGTGTGTGTGTGAGAGAGGGAGAGAGAGAGAGAAAGAGAAAGAAAGCAAGAGAGAGAAAAAGAGAAAGAGAGAAGGAAAGTAAGAGACAAAAAGAGAGAGAAAGCAAGAGAGAGAGAGAAAGCAAGAAAGAGAGGAACAGAGAGAGAGAAAGAAAGAAAGAGAGAGAGAGAAAAAGAGAGAAGGAAAGTAAGAGAGAGAAAGCAAGAAAGAGAGAAAGCAAGGGAGAGAAAGAAAGCAAGAAATAGAGAAAGGGAGGAAGAGAGAGAGAGAGAAAGAGAAAGAAAGCAAGAGAGAAAGAGAGAAGGAAAGCAAGAGAGAGAGAGAGAAAGAAAGAGAGAGAAAGAAAGCAAGGAAGAGAGAAAGAAAGAGAAAGAAAGCAAGAGAGAGAGAGAAAGAAAGCAAAAGAGAAAGAGAAGGAAAGCAAGAGAGAGAGTGAGAAAGAGAATAAAAGAGAGATAGCAAGAGAGACAGAGAAAGAGAGAGAGAGAGAGAAAGCAAGAAAGAGAGAAAGAGGAAAGGAGGGAGAAAGAGCAAAAAAGAGAGGAAGAAAGAAAGAAAGAGGGATGGAGAGAGAAGGGGAAAGAAAGAGGGAGAGAGAGAGAAATAGGCGGAAGGGAGGAAAAGAGGGGGGGTTTGTCCAAACTTTTTTTCTCAAGGTGACACACCACCTGAGTTATGCTTGGTTTTTGGCGAATTTTGACACACCAAGCTCAAAAGGTTGCCCATCACTGATCTATATAAATAAAAATGTAAATGTTTGTTTGCTCAAAATCTTAAATCTCCAAACGTTCCTCATCAATTGCTTTGAAATTTTGATACAGCATTGCATTTGAATACACGCTTGTTCGTATATACCTATATTATATAGATGTCACACCTGTGATAGGTGAAGACATGCAGGTGCTTAAAATAGAACCTTCACCGATTGCTTTGAAATTTTGACACAATGATGCATTTGAATACACACAGATTTACACACAGATTGCTTCTCACATGAACAATTATATATTGGATGTCTTAGAGTCAGCAAACCAGACAAACCAGGCTGAACACGTGTTGGGGTACAGCCAGTATGAAATACAATTTTTAGCACCTCCACATAGTCAATATTTTCTAGATATGTTCCAGACTAAGAAATCCTAATGTACTTTTCCCAATAATCCCTTTATTTATTTTATTTTATTTATTTATTAAATTTGTATGCTGCCCGTCTCTGTAGACTCGGGGCGGCTCACAGCAGTAATAGAAAAACAATGTACAATACAAATCTAATAATTAAAACTAAAAACCCATAATTTAAAAAACATGCATACAACATACCATACATAAACAATATAGGCCTGGGGAAGTTATCTCAGTTCCCCCATGCCTGACGGCAGAGGTGGATTTTAAGGAGTTTACGAAAGGCAAGGATGGTGGGGGCAGTTCTAATCTTAGAGGGGAGCTGGTTCCAGAGGGTCGGGGCTACCACAGAGAAGGCTCTTCCCCTGGGACCAGCCAAACAACATTGTTTAGTCGACGAGACCCAGAGAAGGCCAACTCTGTGGGATCTACTCGGTCACTGGGATTCATGCGGCAGAAGGCGGTCCCGGAGATATTCTGGTCTGATGCCATGAAGGGATGTATAGGTCATAACCAACACTTTGAATTGTGACTGGAAATTGATCGGCAACCAATGCAGACTGCGGAGTGTTGGTATAACATGGGCATACCTTGGGAAGCCCATGATTGCTCTCGCAGCTGCATTCTGCACGATCTGAAGTTTTCGAACTTTGATCTGATTCCAAACCATAATGAGATAGCTCTTCTTCCTTATTGTGTAAAATGACATATTTCTGCAAGAAATAGAATTAGTGCTTGAACGCTTCACTGTCACTGATGAGACCCAAAAGGAAATCTTATTTAAAATGAAGAAAAAGGTCCAGTTGTGTTTAATCAATTCACAGGACAATAGAACGGGAAGGAGGAGCTGAAATTATGCATATATTTTTCCAGGATCTTCTGAGTCTTTGTGAAGTAACAATTGCTAGCTCTGCTGTTATGAGAGCTGTCTAGGTTAATATTTATAAAAGACATCCATAATCTTAAAAGGTCATTGCTTTGTTTACAAGTCTTTGGCTTTTACGAGGAAGTGATGATTAGACTGAATTGCAAAAGAGACCCCTGAGAGGTAACTTCTGATTTGCAGGGATCTAATGGGGAGATGAAGCTGCCTATTCAGATTGTTTTCCAAGGTCAAGATTATCAGACGCCATGATACATCTATTTACCCACATAACAAATTGATTTGGCTTAAAAAAATAGCATCTTTTTTTGCAGTATATTAAAACTGGAACTGCAAACAGCATTGCAAAAAAAAACAACTTTAGAAGGCCTTTCCTTCTCCTTTCCCTATTATGAATTTATTATTTTTACCAATATAACTTTTACTTCTCCAAAACGAAAAAAAATAAATTTAGAAAATGTTTATTATTGTGCAAAACTGAATTGTCTCTAGAAGTAAATGTTATGGTTTAAATATAATTGCTTTGGGTCTATCTGGCACACTTAGAATTCTCATCTCTGTTCTGGTCTGAGTAAATTGGAAGTTAACAGGCATGAAATCATTGGGGCTCATTTTAAAGCCCTTTTTTGGACTTTAAGTGCTGTGAGGTTTGGGTGTATATTTGAAACAGGGGTCCTATACTCCTTCTCACATTAGAATTGTCCTCTTCACCAAATGTAAACTAATGCCCAAACTGACAGTCTTTAGACCATCTGCTTTTTCTAGGAATCAGAGTGTTCATTAATGAGCATGCCTAATTCTGTTTCTATCTCCTATTTTAAAATGAAATGGTATGGGAATTGAAGAAAATAAATATTCTGCTTACTCTGTGAACAGCCCAGCAGGCACTTGGGGGCTATATTTCAGTTCAATTTCCTATCAAATAGAGAATTCAATGGATCAGTTGTCATTAAAAGCAAGCTGAGCAAGCTGCTGCCTTATTATCTTCTTTTTGCTCAGCTAAAATCACGATACAACTTTTGCTGACATGTCTTTTTCATTTACTTATATATGTTATTTACAATTAGCTTTCCTTGATCATTACTTCTTATACCATGTCTATATATGTGTATCGGGAATTTTGACCTTTCATATTTCTTCTATCTGTCTATCAGCTATCTATCAGCTGTCTGCCTATTATCTTCGGAAACTTCAAATCGTGCAGAATGCCGCCGCGAAAGCCATCGTGGGGCTTCCTAGATTCGCCCATGTCTCTGCAACACTCCGTGGCCTGCAATGGCTGCCAATTAGTTTCCTGTCACAATTCAAAGTGTTGGTTATGACCTTTAAAGCCCTACATGGCATTGGACCAGAGTACCTCCGGAACCACCTGCTACCACATGAATCCCAGCGACCGATAAGGTCCCACAGAGTTGACCTTCTCTGGGTCCCATCGACTAAACAATGCCGTTTGGCGGGGGCCAGGGGAAGAGCCTTCTCTGTGGTGGCCCCAGCCCTCTGGAATCAACTCCCCCCAGAGATTAGAACTGCCCCCACCCTCCTTGTCTTTGGTAATTTACTCAAGACCCATCTATACCGCCAGGCATGGGGAAGTTGAGACACCTTTCCCCCAGGCTTTTTTATATTTATGTTTGGATATGTATGTGTTGTTTGCTTTTTAAATATGATAGGGTTTTTTATGTGCTTTTTAATATTAGATTTTTTTCCGCTAGAATATTGTTTTTATTGTTGTTGTGAGCCGCCCCGAGTCTTCGGAGAGGGACGGCATACAAATCTAATAAATTGAAATTGAGTTGAATATCTATCATCTATCTAATCTAATGTCTGTCTATCTATCATTTCTCTTTCTCTCTCTCTCTCACACACACACTTACGCACAGTGAAGGGCTACCAAAAAGTTTACTACCACACTGTGGGTGTGGCTTATCATTTTCTTTCAACATATTTCAGTTCAAACTGGGTGTTCTGGGGGGGAGCTCCATTTTCGCTACCCCACTGCATACCCCCGGTCTGGGCAGTAACCCACCGCTGCATACACATCGTATATATCCATCCATTATCACAGCATTATTTTTCCAAGATTCTTTTGAGAGCTTAAGTTGTATTTTGGATCGTATTATGATATATTTTCTTCCTTCATGGATTAATAATGTCTAGAAATGTATTGGTCAGTTGAAAAGTTTCCCGTAACCATTTAATAATACACATTGGCTATGCTATAGTAAAATCTCCAGATATAACTCCTGAAGAAGTACACATATTGTTTTTGGTATTAAAATATCTATAAAATATATGAAATATATTTTAAAAAATAATCCTGTTTACTGTAATAAAGTTTTGTCTTTGGTAAGAATTGCCAATGATAATATCAAAGATAATATAAAATAGCAAAATATTATTTGGAAAGTTATTTTTAATCATCATTTTCTCCCATAGCTGCCATAACTTTTTTACAGGACAATAAAATAATATCTTACAGAATTAATTGTATTATAATTATACATAATTAAATATAATTGTATTATTATTTCTTAGGAGTAAATTGTTAGTGCCATTAATGCCTATTTCCCCCCTCTTTTTTCCTGTTTACTTATGCTCAATGTTAGCCTTTCTACATAGGTGAAAATTACAAAATACAATTAAACAAAAATAGTTTCTGATGTGTGTTCTGGCTGTTGTCATGAAATCCATCTAGGCCTTAGGTTTGCAAGGAAATAAGTCACACATGGTTTGCATTTTGCTATTGCAATTCATCTTTCATTGTCTGTCTACTTTGTGGATGTGTTTGTGTTGCTACCATTTAGATGTATATTTTTATACTATAAATAATAACTGCAAATAGTATTAAAAGGCAAAAAAGAGAGGAAACATATTTAAGTTATGCAGCTCATGTAAGATTTTTATTTCCTTCTTCCATTCAGTTGTGTCTAATTTTCGGAGGTTGCCTGGACAAATTCCTACAAAATTCGTGAAAGATTTTTCAGAAGTGATTTAACATTGCCTCCTTCATAGAGTTGAGAAAAGGTGACTGACTCAAGTCACCCATCTGGCTTCAGGCCTAGAGCAAGTTTATAACCGACAGTCTCCTACTTTCCATAATGGCACTCAGTAAAATAACTATTATAAAATCCAATCTATTTAGCAAAGAGGACTACAGGTATCATTACAAATGTTTTCAGTAGTGATACTTTTATTCCAGAATGCTCTCCTTAAATTTATTGGCAACCTAAAGTAGATTTATTTATACTATAATATATACTATATAAAATATACTATAAAATTACTGACTTTATGAATTTGTTATTTTCTATATCATATTTAAATGTCTGTAAAGTAAAATCTAAAATAATGGAAATAGCGATACACAAACGTATTAAAAAAGAGGCTCTTGTTGAAAATTCATTATTTTATTTATTTATTACATTTATATTGTGGCTTATTCACCCATGACAACTCAAGGCAGCTTACAGAATAAAAACATATTTAAAACAATAAAAACTAACAAATTATGGCTGTTCAACTCCATTATTTTATCTATTTCTATCTTTCTTGTGAATATTTGGAGCTGTCCTTTTCTTTTTTATTAATAATAACAGTCTGCAGTTCATATTCCTAGTTTGGGATATGTAAAAGTCAATGTGAGAAAGAAGAGAAATATTAAAAAGTCAATGTTGAATTGAGGAGTACTGAATGTTGTGGGTACTTGCAGAAATACGTATTGCTTCAATCCGGGGCCTATAAGAAAAATTGCATCTGTCCCAATGATCTCTGAAATGTCATTAAATTCATTATTGGGGTTACTGTTGAGAAAATCTGATTGAGCTATCTCCAGAATCCACCTGCTATAATTTATGAATTTTCCCCAACTTACAACTATTTGTTTACTACCCATTCAAGGTTACAGTGACACTGTAAAAAATGAGTTATGACCAGTCCTCATGGTTATGATTATCAAAGCATCCCCAAAGTCATCAAAATTAGCACAGATGAAAACTTATATGTATTTACAATGGTTGCAGCATACCAATGATTGCCATTTTCAACCTTCTCAGCCAGCTTCCAACAAGATAGGTCAATGGGAGAATCAGGATTAGCATACTGACTGCATGTGTCACTTAGCAATTCAGTGGTTTGTTAACCATGTCAAAAATGTCATAAAGTGGAGCACAACTCACTTAACAACTGCCTTGGTTAGCAATGGAAATTATGGTTCCAGTTGTGAATGTAGGTTAAGCTAAATTACCTACATATGAATCTGAACCACATAACAGTTAGAATAGAATTCTTTATTGGCCAAGTGTGATTGGACACACAAGGAATTTGTCTTGGTGCATATGCTCTCAGTGTACATAAAAGAAAAAGATATATTTGTCAAGAATCATATGGTACAATACTTAATAATTGTCACAGGGGTCAAATAAGAAATGAAGAAACAATCAATATTAATAAAAATCTTAGGATACAAACAACAAGTTACAGTCATACAGTCCTAAGTGGGAGGAAAGGGATTATAGGATTGATGAGAAAAATCTAGTAGAAATAGAAGTGCAGATTTAGTAAATAATTTGACAGTGTTGAAGGAATTATTTGTTTAGTAGAGTGATGGCGTTCAGGAAAAACCTGCTCTTGTGTCTAGTTGTCTTGGTGTGCAGTGCTCTGTAGCAATCGTTTTGAGGGTAGGAGTTGAAACAGTTTGTGTCCAGGATGTAGGAGTCAGTCAATATTTTCACCGCCCTCTTTTTGACTCATGCAGTATACAGGTCCTCAATGGAAGGCAAGTTGGCAGCAGTTGTTTTTTCTGCAGTTCTGATTATCCTCTGACGTCTGTGTCCGTCTTGTTGGGTTGCAGAACTAAACCAGATAGTTATAGAGGTGCAGATAGATTAATACATATTTGTCCTGTTTAACAAAATATTTGTATGTACTGCAATATATTTGAAGAATTTTGCTGCCCCCTCAAGAAGAAAACTCAAAAGTGCTAATAGGCCATAAAACGTGTAGAATAAATAAAAGATAAATTATAAATGCAACAATTTCTCATTCAAAACAGCAAGTTAATCAACAGTAGAGCATTCATTAATAACATATTAACAATGAGCAAACTTAATTATGTTAAGTCTATGAACAACAATGACTAAGAGCAAATCAGCATCAGTTTTATTTTATTCTAGTATTTCACTTAGGCACCGACAACATGATTTTTAAATCAACCATTTCAAAGAGTGCAATTTCTTCTTTACTTTCCCTCTTTATTTAATTAAGATGTAAAGAAAAAGCCAATGTTTATGAAGCCTATGTACTACTAGGTAATTTATGTTCAAGTTTTAAAACATATTGTTCTACCTTCTTTTGACACTAGGTTGTGGTTCCGACATTAAATCTGTTATTGTTGTTTGATGCTATATTCCCTGCACAGAATCTTATTTTAAAATATTTATTCTTACTCATGGTTGAAGAAGTTATTGCACTTAAGGGGGCATCTGAAATGGTAACATACTTGCCTATTTTTTCTGCTGTTGCAGTGTTATTCTATGGTTGGTGTGTCATGTATATACTTGCACTTTATTAACCATAAATTATAAAGCTTATAAGCCCCTTCAAGATCATCAATTTTTCATACAGAGTTGAAATGCTCCTCAGAGAACATCCAAGCCAACTCAGTATTGTCCAATATCAACTCTATATCTGTAGAAGATGCAGATTCTCAGGGTGGAGTCAAAGAAGGAATCAGTCTGTGGTCATTATGTTCCCACAAGTGATTCAAGTCACGCCCCCACCCCTTGATGTCTGTTAATTTCTATCTAGCACCAATTTAGTGCTGATCACTAGTTGACTAGATCTTTCAGTTTAGACATGAGCAACAAATCTTAACTAAAATGTAATATATGGTCCTGATTCTTCACACCTGACAATATCTGTGTTTAGAGCAATGCTTCTCAAGCTTGCTGGATGGAGAATTCCAGGAGTAAAAATCCACATACCCTAAATGTACCAAGCTTGATAAACACAGTGTCAAAATTAGTGATCATAAATTCTTTATTTATTACCTTTTGCTTCTAAGCGAAATATCAACATTTCAATTTTCTAGTGTGAAAATATAGATGTTGGAATACAGCTTCTGAATTCCAAAATAAGGATTGGTACAAGTTTTTCTCATTTCTATTCTGCAAAAAGCCCAAGTACTATATGAATGTTTTCCTTCAGGAAAATGCCAGAATTATTAGGACACAGAGCCCTAACCACTTGCTGTTTGACAGGGCAAATTAATTTTTCTCACACTGTCCTACATAAATATCTTGTCCTTGCATGGAAGGTTACTTATTTTATTGTGTCCTTCGCTGACACCATATTTTTCCCTTGAGAAATTTAGTACACAGTTGTCCTAACCAAGCTGGCAGTATGGATCCTTGGGAAAAAAATCTACAGCAATAAATACTTTATTAAAAAGAAAACCAGAGAATTTTACTCAAGGGACAGCTTTTGGAGATATCTTTGAGGAACAGGAATGCACAATTCAATCTGAACAATACTCTTCCTTGTTCTTTAATATAGAATTTATTAATGTTTATAACATTGTATAAAACAAAATACCTGCCTATATTCAAAAGTTGGGGTTTTGTAGGAGTCTGTATAATTGTGAGGGTCCATATAAAGAAAAGCATTGCTTAAGGTTAATGTTTTCTAGCCTTCTAGCCAGCTGTGTGTTTTTAAATTCCAGTATTGTCCCACTTGCATGGCCATTCCTGACAATGTTAAAAATTGAAGTTAAGATATATGGAAGTTACTTTGCAGGTGAGGGAGCTGTTTCTGTTTTTCTGTTGATAAAGACTTTTGTGTTTTCCTTCTATCGTGTGGTGTGTGTCTTTCTGGACTAATTACGCTGTAATTACGGGCGGTTGAGACATGCCGGCAGAACATCAAGTAAATGAAAACGCATGACTATTATTTCCAATTGCCTGCTCCAAGTTGAATTAAAAAGCTACATAAAACTTTCAGATTTTTGGATGAATATGTGAAGACCATAAACAATAGCATTTAAGCCCTCATGATTGTTCATTTTGTTCCTAAATCCCTACCATATATTTTTGTATTACACAGAAATAGTACATAAAGAGACAAAGGATATATATAATAATCGATCTCTATTTTCAACGAAGTAGTGATCTGTAGCTCAGGGGGTTCAGCATATTAACATACTAAGAAATGCTATAAAATAATCATTTTCCAAATTTATCCCATTTCTGAACAAATTTTCTATAGGAATATGACCAAAATATTCACAAGTATATACATAATTGATGACTGTGAACTTTTGTATATATATAGAATTCTGGTAAATTCAGGTGTGCGTCTTCAGAAACATGAAATGGTGTCTAGGAGGGATCTTCCATATTTTTTTTATTTGATTTGGAAGATATATTTAGCACCTGTCTGTCAAGCCAAATCTTTATTATTATAGTCATCAATGACCTTGGCATTTGTTTTTTTTTGCTCATTAAAGCAGCCATGTTTTTTATCATATTTACCCAGTTTCTCTGGATATTCTTCCAAACATGTGCAAAGTTCTGGTAACTACCTATTTTTCACAGTATAAGACATACCTTTTGCCTCCCTAAAAGAGGCTGAAAATTCAGGTACATCTTATACTCCAAATGTAGATTTTTGGGGGGGAGGGAGCTTTTTTCCCCCAGCCCTAACTAGGTGCTAACGATATTCCCAGCTCTTACCTTGCAGGTTCTTTCATTGTTACTCTTTTGCAAACAATGTCTTCCAAGCCCAAAGTCTCTGGAGGGTTTTTTTCCCATTGGTCTAACTTGCTCCAAATGTTTCTTTCCAGCCCTAACGAGGTGCTAACGATATTCCCAGCTCATACTGACATGCAAGCTTTAATTGTTACTCTCTGTGAATAATGTTTTTCCAGCCCTAAGTCTTTACAGACATTTTTTCATTGCTCTACTAGCTCCAAATGTTTCTTTCCAGACTTAACAAAGTGCTAACAATTTCCCAGCTCTTACTGGCTTGCAGGCTCTTTCATTGTTACTCCCTCTGAACAAGGTTTTTTTTAAAGATCTAACCAGGGGATAAAATAATGTGCTGAAGCTGACCAGACTAAGGATGCTGGCCAGATGAATATCTGGTAAGCAGATTCTTTTCCTTATTTTTCTCTTCCAAAACTAAGGTGCATCTTATATTCTGGTGCATCTTATACTCCAAAAAATACAGTAATAATAATTATAATAATTATAGGGATGATATTATAGGGATGATATGGTTCCACAGAACATTTTGAAGGAGCACAACCAAACCACCCATCCAAACTGTGAACCAGGTGTCTGGTGGTTGGTGGAGAGTTATACTGTTCTGTCTGGGTTCCCCCAGACGTCAACACCAACTAAAAAGATTATCCAGACACGCTGGTAAAAAGCAAAGTCATTTTATATCTTTGAAAACAAACACAGATAACAAAAACTGTTCTTACAAACTGGAATGTTATGAAGCTTCACAGAAGAGTCACGACGGCCAGACAATACAACAGGCTTCTTGCTGGCACACACACCACTGTAGATAATAAAACCCACGCCTCCCCCAAATTTTCAGCCTTCGAGGCCACAAGCCAGAATCACAGACGCCAAGGATCGAAGCAAGGTCACAGGACTCCCAAAAGATAACTCTCCACAATACAGGAAGGGCGGGCCTGCCTTTTCAACCTTTCTGAGGAGAACCACACCCAAACCCAGCTGTTGCCTATTAGGGATGGAAATACCTGGTTAATTGTCCCCTTCGTTGTGCTGCCCTTCTCTGCCTCATATCTATGATGGCTTGTGCGTTCTCATCTAATGACTCCAGGCTACTCGCTGGGGAGAGCTCCCCCCCGGGGGTCTCAGGCTGTTCTCCCTCCTCCTCGTCCTGACATTCCTCTTCCCCGTCTGCCTGTTCCTCCTCCTCCTCCTGTTCCTCGTCCTCCCCCTCTGAGCATGGAGCCGGCAGAGTTCCAGCCATTCCCTGAGGAGCCTCAGGCTGAATCACAACACTTTGTGATGCATTTTGTAATGAATCAGGCATTCCCATTGAAGTATTATGGCACTGTGTATACAAGACTTAGTGTGCTTTTGTGAAGACATTCCCAGATTATTGTGCATATTGGCATATGTATATTACTCTGAAATTATTGTGAATTACAATAGCTGTAAAGGCACACATCTTTGGGATTGATCTGAAAAAGTTCCTCAAGAACTAAGAGCTTCTGAAAGATGCAGTCATGTATCTTTGACAATGAATAGTTTGCTTGCACTAAAGTACTTGGCAAACATATCACCACGTGCTACATATAGCCCTGCAATATAATTCTAGCATTATATCCAATGTGCATGATTAAAAAATTACCATGAATTTTCTTTCTACTCAAACTAGCAATGTCCCAAGTGACTTCTTGTTTCTTGATCCAAAGGATAAATATACACAATAACCATAAGCAAGCATTACAAAAGTTTGTTTTCTCACTATGAGAATTTTGTACATTACTTGTATCTAGTTGAATCAATACTTTGCTATGTGCTAATGAAAATTATGTCATAATCCATTCTAGCAAGCCACAGCTATGGCTGGATAAGCATGTCTTAATGAAATCTTCTTCCATTTGCTCCTTGGCCAATGAGAAATAAATGAATCTTCAAATTACTTATTTATTTTACACAGTTTGAATTTCCACACTTTCCTTTCACTCACCTGTGTTTTGATTTCCTTTGCAATGATTGAAATGGGAACATCTGCATAGTAAGGGCCAATTTCAAATGAAGAAAGTCTTCCTCTGAGTTATGTGTACATGTAATTTTATGGTATTGTAAGCTGCCCAGAGACACTTTGGATGTAAATTTAAAAAATAAATATTGTGCTCTGGGCATAACCATAATGCATATGATTAGTGACAAGAACTGATGTCAACTTAGGGATCTTGTTGGGAAGATTTGATTAACTGAGGAGCTGATTCTTGTTGTCTATGAAGAAATATATGAAAAGAAAATGTTTTCCCCCCAATAGTTTATCATTTGTGCTGTATATCAGTTACTTTATGTGTTTTTGAATTCTGGAATATAGGTTTTTTATCTATCTATCTATCTATCTATCTATCTATCTATCATCTATCTATCTATCTATCTATCTATCTATCTATCATCTACCTACCTACCTACCTATCTATCTATCTATCTATCTATCTATCTATCTATCTATCTATCTATCTATCTATCTATCTATATCATCTATCTATCTATCTATCTATCTATCTATCTATCTATCTATCTATCTATCTATCTACCTACCTACCTACCTACCTACCTACCTACTTATCTATCTATCTATCTCATCTATCTATCTATCTATCTGCCTGCCTGCCTGCCTGCCTGCCTGCCTGCCTGCCTGCCTGCCTGCCTGCCTATCTATCTATCTATCTATCTATCTATCTATCTATCTATCTATCTATCTATCTATATTATCTATCTATCTATCTACCTACCTACCTACCTACCTACCTACCTATCTATCTATCTATCTATCTATCTATCTATCTATCTATCTATCTATCTATCTATCTATCTCCCTCCCTATCTATATTATCTATCTATCTATCTATCTATCTATCTATCTATCTATCTAATCTATCTATCTATCTCCCTCCCTCCCTATCTATCTATCTATCTATCTATCTATCTATCTATCTCTATCTATCTATCTATCTATCTATCTATCTCCCTCCCTCCCTCCCTATCTATATTATCTATCTATCTATCTATCTATCTATCTATCTATCTATCTCCCTCCCTATCTATCTATCTATCTATCTATCTATCTATCTATCTATCTATCTATCTATCTATCTCCCTCCCTCCCTATCTATCTATCTATCTATCTATCTATATCATCTATCTATCTATCATCTATCTATTTTTAGGAGTATATGATTCCCAAAAAGATGGTGAAAATCTGGATTCGTCTTATATTGTGAATGTAGCTTCCCCTCACCCACCCCCCAGCCACTGAAACGTAGTTTTCAGAGGCTGAAAAAAGCCTCTGAAATGGGGCTTCAAGCCTCTGAAATGGAGGTTTCAGAAGCAAAAGAAAAAGCAAGGTGCAGAGCTCACAACCAATGAACCTGTTGCTAAAAATCACCTCTGGGAAGAGTTGATGGGGTATTCTGCGGGGCCGATCCACCCACCAATCAGCTTTTTTCTTATTATCCTCCCCAAAAACTAAGGTGCCTATCTATCTATCTATCTATCTATCTATCTATCTATCTATCTATCTATCTATCTATCTATATTATCTATCTATCTATCTACCTACCTACCTACCTACCTACCTACCTATCTATCTATCTATCTATCTATCTATCTATCTATCTATCTCCCTCCCTATCTATATTATCTATCTATCTATCTATCTATCTATCTATCTATCTATCTATCTAATCTATCTATCTATCTCCCTCCCTCCCTATCTATCTATCTATCTATCTATCTATCTATCTATCTCTATCTATCTATCTATCTATCTATCTATCTCCCTCCCTCCCTCCCTATCTATATTATCTATCTATCTATCTATCTATCTATCTATCTATCTATCTATCTATCTATCTATCTATCTATCTATCTATCTATCTATCTCCCTCCCTATCTATCTATCTATCTATCTATCTATCTATCTATCTATCTATCTATCTATCTCCCTCCCTCCCTATCTATCTATCTATCTATCTATCTATATCATCTATCTATCTATCATCTATCTATTTTTAGGAGTATATGATTCCCAAAAAGATGGTGAAAATCTGGATTCGTCTTATATTGTGAATGTAGCTTCCCCTCACCCACCCCCCAGCCACTGAAACGTAGTTTTCAGAGGCTGAAAAAAGCCTCTGAAATGGGGCTTCAAGCCTCTGAAATGGAGGTTTCAGAAGCAAAAGAAAAAGCAAGGTGCAGAGCTCACAACCAATGAACCTGTTGCTAAAAATCACCTCTGGGAAGAGTTGATGGGGTATTCTGCGGGGCCGATCCACCCACCAATCAGCTTTTTTCTTATTATCCTCCCCAAAAACTAAGGTGCAAGCACAAATGATATGGGGTGGACTGTTGTCTATCGCTCCACCAACCAAGGAATAAGTCCAAAGTTATATACACGTACACAAACATCTTGCACAGTAGTTTAATATCTTTAGTTAAAATTGTGCTTCATAAGCACTCAAATTCATTTCTTGCTGAGCAAGCAATCTGTGCCTCTCTGTCTAGGAGATAAGGTGTGTCAGATCAATATTATGGAACCTAGGTCTTTACAGCCATCAGCAAACAATCAGTAATCACTAGCAACAACCCCCCCCCACAAATATCAATAAAACAATACTCACTCATACTTAAATAATCTTTTGCTTGTTTCATGATAGTTACATAATAATTAGCAATCATGCAGATCAAGGAATATCTGAGTTGAAAGAAAAAAAATGAAGAGAAAATTTATCTCTTTCATCAAGATACAGGGACAAAATATACTCTCATACAAGATATACAGAGGGCAGCATAATTACATTGAAACAATACAATTAATTCTCTTGCTTATAGAACAGAATTTTCTTCTGTTGTTAGATCTTTTTTTGGGGGGAAATACATACATTTTTATTCACAATTTCCCTGAAATATATAATATATACAAATTTGCAGATAGCACCAAGCTAGCAGGAATAGCTAACACTCCAGAAGATAGGCTTAAAATACAGAAGGATCTTGACAAACTTAAGCATTGGATGCTATCTAACAAAACAAAATAAGGTTCTACATTTAAATAAGGAAAACAAAATTCACAGGTACAGTATAGGTGGTACTTTACACAATTTTAGTAACTTTGAGAGAGATCTAGTGGACAGCCATTTAAATATGAGCCAGCAGTGTGCAGCAGCTGCCAAAAAACCCAACACAATTCTAGGTAAACAGAGGGATAGAATCAATATCACATGAAATGTTAATATCACTTTGGTAAGGCATTTCGTTTTGGTCACCATGATATAAAAAAAAGATGTTGAGACTCTAGAAAGAGTGCAGAGAAAAGCAACAGAGATGATTAGGGGACTGGCAGCTAAAACATATGAAAGAATAGTTGCTGGAGCTATGTATGTCTAGTTTGATGAAAAGAAGAACTGGGAGTGATATTATAGCAGTGTTCCAAGATCTCAGGGGTTGCCACAAAGAAGAGAGAGTCAAGCTATTCTCCAAAGCACCTGAGGGCAGGACATGAAGCAATGGATGGAAACTAATTGAGGAGAGAAGCAACCTAGAACTAAGGAGAAATTTCCTGACAGTTAGAACAATTAATCAATGGAACAACTTGCCTCCAGAAATTGTGAATGCTGCTGTTAGGTTCCAAAATGAAAAGAAAAAAGAAAAGAACATAGTCAAACACAAACTTGTTTTGCTAAGGTCTGCTCTTCTTGGCATTCACTGACAATCTTAAAGAGAAACTCTTGTTAAGGCTGCTCACCCATATTCCCCATCACCTTATATTCATTAATCACCACCCACTCATTCACACATGTAGGTCCCTCCCCTATGATCCAGAAATCAGCTGTGGTACTCCATAAACCAGCTCCCATCTTCAGTTGCCTGCAGTTCTTAAAAACTATCCTTATATTAGTCGCCAAGCTGCTCAAAAACAATTGGTTCCATGCAGCCTTTCCCACCAAATGGTAGCTCCCAGATGGCTGGTATGCAGGAGATGAAAGCTGCAACACTGAAAATTTGAAGATTTTATTTATTTATTTATTTATGTATTGGATTTGTATGCCGCCCCTCTCCGCAGACAAGATATTGGATAACCATTTGTCTGAAGTGGTGTAGGGTTTCCTGCCTAAGAAGGGGGTTGGACTAGGGGATCTAGGAGTCTTCGGAGAGGGGCGGTATATTATTATTATTATATTATTATTATTATCTCCAAGGTCCCTTCCAACTGTTATTCTGTTATAGAGCTTTTCTACACATTTCCTAGATATTGGTCTTTCTGCTTTTTGCTTCCACTTTTTGCTTTTTTGTATCCCATTTTTTAAAATGATGGAAGACTTCAAACATGTTTTTATTTATATGGGTTGTACTTATTGTTTTACCATAATTAACTAAAACATAACACATTTATAGAATATGTATATATTAAATCATATTAAAAACAACAATATTAAACCCATTAGATATTAAACAAAAATATTTTCCATTAAAATCCTACATTTTTCAACAAATTTTTTAAAAAGCAAATTGACATTGTTTTAAAATTTTTCAAATACCTGACAAATAATTAAAAATAATATTCCGGCAAATAATTTTGATTTTGCATTTCCCTCATCTGAGCAGATTATGAAGTACCCTAGGCAGGTTGGGTTCCTCCCGGTAAGGACCAGATCGCCAAAACAGTAGCAACCCACTGGTGATGTCAAAATGACATCACAGATCTGGTTAGGTTGGTGCCAGTTCATGGCACTGCTATCTTTTTTTTAAAAAAATCCTGAATTTTTTGGTGTTTAGATGTTGTTTCCTCTGCTGCTGCTTGAAAAAGGGCTCTCCCACCAACCTCCAGGTTTATACTTATCTTTATTCCTTTTCCGAAAGCACAGCTGCTCAGTTCCTCAGCTGTTTTTCGGGTGTATAGCTACTGAGCAAGCAGAATTGCACGAGGGGACACGCATGTGTGCATGCAAAGAAGAGGGAATACACATGTGAAATATTATGATGCAAATCAGTGGTAAAGGTAAGCGGAACCCTCCTCTCTCCTAGGATCATACTTTATGAAATATTCTATGTTGTCTTGACTTTCTTCTCCTTTTAAACATAACTTATTTTTCAGAGTATAAGATACATCTTTTTCCTGTCTAAAAGTGGCTGAAAATTTGGGTATGTCTTATACTCTGAACATAGCTTTTTTTAAAAACTTTTTTTTTTAGTCCTAACTAGGTGCTAACGATCTTCCCAGCGCTTACCTTGCAGGCTTTTTCATTGTTACATTGTTAAGAATGTTTTCCAAGATCTAAGTCTCTGCAGGCTTTTTTCAATGCTCGTCTTGTTCCGAATGTTTCTTTCCAGCCCTAACAAGGCTAACAATGTTCCCTGCTCTTACTGGCTTGCAAGCTTTAATTGTTGCTCTCTGTGAATAATGATTTTCCAGCCCCAAGTCTTTGCAGTCTTTTTTTCATTGCTCTACTTTAGGGACAGGCAAAGTTGGCTCTTCTATAATATGTGGACTTCAACTCCCAGAATTTCTAAGCTAGTATGATTGGCTCAGGAATTCTGGGAACTGAGGTTCACAAGTCATAGAAGAGCCAACTTTGCCTATCCCTGTTCTGCTTGCTCCAAATGTTTTTTTCTAGTCCATAGAGGTACTAACAATTTCCCAGCTCTTACTGGCTTGCAAGCTCATTGTTACTCTCTCCAAATAAGTTTTTTTTAAAGCTCAAACCAGGGGATAAAATGATGTGCTGAAGCTGACCAGACTAAGGATGCTAGCCAGATGAATATCTGGTAGGCAGATTTTTTTCCCCTATTTTCCTCCCCACAAACTAAGGTGAGTCTTATAATCCGAAAAAATATGGTAACTACCATTTCATGGATAACTTTCAGAAATATATTCTTCTGAAAATACATACCCTGCAAACAAATTGTTGTTCATGGATTTTTTTCACTGGAAACAAGGAGACGATAGGTTTGTACCATGTTGGAATAAGTTTGGGAGGATTTTTATGTGGGATCCCATGATGTCTGTTAAATATTTATTTGAACCATCATATTTCTATTTTGCTATGCTATCTCATATAATTAATCTTCTTAAAGCAATATCATTGGGTTCTACTCTACAGCCATTTGTATAACTATGTTTGGTGACAACACAGAAGTGGTCTATCCTTGATTTCTCCTAATAGCTTGAATAACACACTTTCAAAATCATTTTGCTATTAAGTGACATAAAATATTGAATAGTGCTTGCAAAGACATATAACTGCTAATACAGAAATGTTGTATGTTTCAATAATTAGGTATTTATATGCCTTTCTCCATGTTTTATTTAAAGATAAGGAAGCAATTTTTTCTTTCGCTTAAAATATTGCAAAGAGAGGAATCAAAAGAGAAAACGTAATGGCAAAATTGTATAAAATATTAAAGAGCATGTGTCAAAACGCTTGAAATAGTAACTATGTAATTTAGATCTTCATCCGATTGGCAAAATATGTACTAATTAACTGTGAAATTGAGTGGCAGAGGACCCAAAATGAAATGCTTCAAACGAAATGGTCTCCTTGACTTTAGAAGAGGTGAACATTGACAGGGCACAAAGTTGCTACAGTTAGACAGACATTATTGAAAATATGATAGAAGATTATAAACTGCTATAATGAACAGTTAGTTACCTATATTTTAATATTTAATAGAATAAAGACACTATTAAAACTTGTTTCACAAAATTAAATAGATGATATAAAGATATATGGTTACCACAGTTTATCTGATAATAAGAGTAGAACACAATTCATTTTGCGATTATCACTTAGATGAAAATCATCAATGGCTAAAAATTAGATTTAAATAAATTCTATTTTATATAAATATTGATATGAAGGTACTGTATGTTTAATAGCCCTGCCTCCTGCTTAGAAAACTCTATCTCTACCAAGTTTATAAAACTCTACCCTAGTCTATGAAGGAGGACCTCTAACAATAGCTGTGAGTAAATGAGTGAATAATTAGGTGGTTTAATACCGTCAGAATTCTGTAATATGGAAACCTTATTATAAACAAGGGAAAAGAAAAGTCCATGGTGAAATACTTGACATTTACTTATTAAAGTTCCCAAATCATTGTTCTCACCTTTGAGTAGGTGAGAAAGAGGAATATGAATCCTCTTTGACATTTGTTGCTTGTCAATGCAACAACACAGATGACTTATGAATAGTGTTGGGCGAACCCAACAAAGTTCGGGTTCGGGTTCGGCACCCGAATTTTTTTAAAAGTCCAAACTTTTGTCGAACGTTTGAGTTCGGCGCTCGGGAAAGCGCCAGGAAGTGCCGCCGCCCAGCTGTCACCTTCCAGAACAATCGGGGAGCTCTCCCGAACCTACTATTCTGCAAAGTGAAAGTAAGACTCGGCGAAGCTTGTTTGTTGACTTGAGGTCAAAGCTTGAGAATCTAGAAAGGTGCCGCTTGGAGAATCAAGATGGAGTGCCACTATGAACAGGAAATTTGGAGTGCCTGGAATCGGTTACCAGACACTTTTAGCACAAAATTATGGTTTTTTTCTCAAGGTGACACACCACCCGAGTTATGCTGGGTTTTTTGGCGAATTTTGACACACCAAGCTCAAAAGGTTGCCCATCACTGTATTAGTGTTAAGTCCTTTACAATTTTTTTGAGTCTTAATGTGACTCAAATTGAATCCTTATCCCAAGACTAAAAGTTCTGTTTTAAAAGACATTTATAAACCTACTGCATTCTGTAGTATTTGTACTTAAGATAGCACCCATTACAATTACATTTAATTATTGTAACAATGAGTAGTTTTTGTTTCGGTACATTAATGTCTCTTCAATGGAAGCATATTCAAATTGATTCTATTATTTGCAGCTAATGCTATTATTGCTATTATGGGTTACTCACAGTTCTTAGCTCAGTTGGTGAAAATTGTTAAAACAGAGAGAAGGCTCAGAAGGTGTTATTCCCTTCTGTGTATTGTGTATGCATGAAAAAAGCATATTTTCACTTGTTCCTTCACTGAATCATCTATCTTAAGAGGAAGTTATTTTATTGCATTTTTCATGTAGTAGCTAAGAATGTGAAGTTGGCTTGCATTTTTAAAAAAATACATTCAGACTGGATGCAGAACCATCCTTAATCTAATCTATATGACATAGTCAAAGAAGACTATACAAATGTAATACAATGACTTATATAGTCCAAGACTTTGTGTCTTCTTGTAGGTAATAAAAGTCATAATTTGCTCATGCTCTTTTGTTCAAATCAATCAGTTAGACAAATGTATCTCCAAATCCTTTATCAGGCCTAAGGAATAGTTGTTGAGCCTGGTGTTCCTCAAAGGCTTAGTCTTTTATTCTACCTTTCTACTGCACCCTTAGTCACACTTCCCAGAGACTTCCAGAAATTGTTTCTAAATTGCAATATTTACTGTGACAGAAGGAGAAAGTGATTAAATGCAAGACTGTAATCATATCAAGGCTTATGCATTTTAATTAAAATCGAATTTAGCTTATGACTTAACCCCACCCGGGACATTGCAGCCTCAGCCATCAATGAAAGGCTACAGATGATCCTGAGTTTGGAGAATATTGTAGAAGTTTTTGACAATTAACTACATTGAATGCTGTGCCATAAATTTCCTATGTGGAGATTGAATAAAATTGCTAGTTGACCTAAGTCAGTGATGGCAAATCTATGGCATGGGTGCCATAGGTGGCACATGGAGCCATATCTTCTGGCACATGAGCCTTTGCCCTAGCTCAGCTCCAATGTGTATGTGTGTGTTGGCCAGCTGATTTTTGGCTCACGCAGAGGCTCTGGGAGGATGTTTCTGGCTTCCAGAGAGCCTCTGGGGGGGGGAGAGGGTGTTTTTACCCTTCCCCAGCTCTCGGGAAGCCTTTGGCGCCTGGGGAGGGCAAAACATGAACCCACTGGGCCCACCAGAAGTTGGGAAGCAGGCCATTTCTGGCCTCCAGAGGGCCTCCAGGGTGTGGAGGAAGCTGTTTTTGCCCTCTCCAGGCATTAAATGATGGATATGGGTGCTCACACATGCGCGATAGTGCACACTCCTTCGGCACCTGAGGAAAAAAAGGTTCGCAATCACTGACCTAGGTCATTAAGGGACTAAAGCACAAGGCATAAGAATTCAGGCATAGAAGCAGTGGTGGGCTGCTGTTGGTTTGGACCGGTTTACCCAAACTAGTAGTTCTGAGCACTGGTTGTCCCCCGACCCACCCACCCTGATGCTATCCAATCTTAGATATCTCATTTTCAAGCTCGCTCGCTCTGCCCCACAACCAAGCTGATTTGCATGCATCTCCCATTGAATACACCCCATTGAAAAAGCCTTGTTTTAGGTGCACAAGTGCAGAAGGTGCACACACGTAGAGCAGGTGTAAAACAGATGTGAGCACATGCTCACATTTTTGGTGAAACTGTTGTTAAATATGTTCAGCCCACCTCTCCATGGAAGTAAGACTACAAAACACCATGATCTGAGACACCCTGCATCTTATGGGTATATCCATATAAATAGACTTGCCCATTGGGATCACTTAACGTCTTCAAAATTTTAACTGAGCTCCCAAACTAATTAAGATCATTAACATCTCTGTGTTCTTTTTGGTATAGTTATTATATTACAATTTCTGAAAGTACCTTAAAAGCATTCCAATAAAGTTCTGTCATTCAGTCTGGGTAGGCTCAAAGCATAGGTCATATTTTTGATATGCAACATTTCACCTGCTAAACTGACCTAAGATCTAAATTGAGCCTAAGGTCATCTTGGAAAAGTGCAGGCTGACACTGAATTTAAAACTGTATCTTAATTTCAAATTGAAATTTAACATGATGTTTGCCCATTGTGTTTGAAGAGGACCTAGACATCTTCACAGGAATTAGGGTGGTGAATGTCAAGACTTGACAATGAATTTGATTAAAGTGATGGAGAAGTGCACATAGTAAGCCTCACTCTCTCTTCCCAGATTTCATCTTGCTCCAATAGCAGGACAAGAGTTAAGACAGTTGGAACTGGGCTGGGTACAGTAGTTGATCATGGTGTCTTTTGTGTCTTGCTCTGCTCTTAGCATACCACATTGCTTGCAGAGACCACCTTCATGACCATTGTCCTAATCTAATAGATTTCATCTGCTCAATCTGTCTTCACATGCTCGGAATGGACAAGTTCCTATCTCACCATAAGTTAATGATCCAACAGCTACTCTTTCTTTCTTACTTACTTTCTTTCTTTTTTCTTTCTTTTTTCTTTCTTTTTTCTTTCTTTCTTTTGATTTGATTTGATTTGATTCGATTTGATAGTAATGTGCTAGAATATTGGTTTCTTCCTTTCCCCCACCTGATCCCCTTTTTAAGGAGTTAGGGAATTTACTGAAATATTTTCTTTCCTATCTCTCTCTCATTTTTCTTCTTCTTAATTAAATCAAACAATTAACTATTGTATTAATTGAATTGAATTGAATTGATACATTTTTTTAAAAAAAAATTGATTTGATTTGTATGCCGCCCCACTTCGCAGACTCGGGGCAGCTAACAACAGTGATAAAAAACAGCATGTAACAATCCAATACTAAACAACTAAAAAACCCCTTATTATAAAACCAAACATACATACAAACATACCATGCGTAAATTGTAAGGCGTAGGGGGAAAGAATACCTCAGTTCCCCCATGCCTGACGGCAGAGGTGGGTTTTAAGAAGCTTACGAAAGGCAAGGAGGGTGGGGGCAATTCTAATCTCTGGGGGGAGTTGGTTCCAAAGGGCCGGGGCCGCCACAGAGAAGGCTCTTCCCCTGGGTCCAACCTGTCAGAGCTGTTTCCTGGGGTGTGGCCCCTGCACATGCTACAGCTACTAGGAGCCACAAGTGAGAGCTGGGTGATAAGTGGGGACCAAACATGAAAAAGCTTCCCTAAAAGCTGCCTTAAAATGAGCTGCCATAAAGGACATGACATGCCCCTACAGAGGTGCATTTTCTTTCAACATCTTTCAGTGCAAATTGGGTGCTCTGGGGTGGAGCTCCATTTTTGCTACACCACTGCATTCTTCCCCCGTCTGGGCAGTAGCCCAACCCTGAGTGTATCTGTACACTAGAATCAATTTTTATTCTGTTTTGGTGAAGCTTCAGTTTGATATTCCAGACACTATTTAGACAATGATGATCTTACTATTATATTATCTGTTATGTCCCATTCCCTATTTTAGATATGGACAAACTAATATATTATTATACTCTATTCTTGCTTTTAACCCTCAGAAACGATAACACTGACCATTTTGAAAGAATTCTTTAAAATCTTAGGCTACTTTACCTGGTCTGTATCTCTCTTTATTGAAGACTTTAAAGGTTCCTTTTAAAAAGCTGATAGACTAGAATGGAGGAATAAAATTATCAATAGACTAATTCTTTGTACTTTGAGAATCATATCATTTCTTAACGTGTCCTACTTTCCTTTTTCCATCTTTCCCCTCTAATATTTCTTAAGGCAGAGCACTGTGAGTTTTGCCACTACTGTTCTATCAGATTCCTTCCATAGGTTGGCAGAGGTCCCATTGGAACAAGTTTATCATATATTTTGGCATATAAAAAGCACCCCTGGTTGTCCCAGAATATGTAACATTGTCTTGATCAAATTTCAAAGTTATCTACTTTAATATGAGTAGCAGTGGCTCAGAATTTAAGATTCTGGGTTTATCAGTTGGAAAGCCAGCAGCCCAAGTTCAAGTCCCAAACACCCAGGGAAGGGCTATGGAAATTTTTACTATCACACTGTGGGGGTGGTTTATGCAGGACGCCTTGCATTTTCTTTCAACATCTTTCAGTACAAATTGGGTATTCTGGAGTGGAGCTTCATTTTCACTACCCCACTACATTCTCTCCTATCCGGGCAGTAGCCCACCCCTGCAAACACCACATGACAGGATGAGCTCCTGTTCTTGCCCCAGATCCTGCCAATGTAGCAGTTCAAAAGCATGCAAATACAAATATCATACATATTCTCTCCTTATCTATCTATCTATCTATCTATCTATCTATCTATCTATCTATCTATCTATCTATCTATCTATCTATCTATATCATATATATTCTCTCCTTATCTCTTATATCATATATATTCTCTCCCTCCCATCTACTTCTCTTCTTTTTTACTTTCTATCTTTATATATATATTACTTAATGTCTATTCTCTTCCATATGTATTGTATATTGGACAAAGAATAAATAATAATAAATAATAAATAATAATAATAAATAATAAATAAATAAATGAATAATAAAAAAAGTAGATAAATAAATACCACTTGGGATATCAGTGGGAAAGTTACAGCGCTTTATCAATCATGCTGGCCACATGATTACAGAAATGTGTTTGAACATCACTGGCTCAATAACCTTGAAACCGAAATGAGCATCACTTCCTGTAGAAGGCAATGACTAGCAGAATAAAATCTGCAGGGACTCCTGTACCCTTTTTACCTACTTTAATATTTAAAACCATATAAAGGCAGTATATGATATGTATTCATTATGCCTGTCAATGTGGATAATATCGAGAACTTTAAAATAGTTTTTCAAAAACAATTTCTCAAAATAACCACATTATTTTTTGCATTGAAGGGTATAGCATAGAATAAAATTTCCATGCCATTCATTTTTAAACCAAGGAAGAAGTTTTTACATGCTTCATGAAGCAATGCTTTATGTAGCAATGCCATCTCAAACAGTGCTTCATTTACTAGCAGGGTTTTCATCACTATACATTAATTTTATGGTGTATATATACAACGCCATATAAGGATAAATCCACTAATTTTTGAAGCCCTGAACTCCATAACCCCGAGAGATATTTTAAAGCTCTATCACCTTCATAATATACTTTAGGTGAGCATGTCAGTTTAATTTTAGGGTAGAGAGAGAATGTAAGAAAATGAAAAAGATTAAGATAGAAAGTAAGCAAGATTAAGGCAGCTCAAGGCTGGTTTAACAAGAACATCCAATACCGAGCACTCAACTTTAGAACATAGCAAACTCTAGGACTGAGCCATATCTGCTGGCATGCGAGCCATTGCCCTAGCTCAGCTCCAGCGCATATGTGCATGCCGGCCAGTTGATTTTCAGCTCATGTGGAGGCTCTGGGAGGGCATTTTCAGTCTTCAGAGGGCCTCAAGGAGAGTGGGGAAGCCATTTTTGCCCTCCCCAGGTTCCAGGGATACCTCTAGAACCTGGGGAGGGCGAAAAATGGGCCTACCAGGGGAGCAGGTAAGGGGGGGTTGTGCATGCATGCTCAGGGGGCAGGGCAGCTTGGGGGTGTCACACACACATGGGCAGAGATGTGGGGTGTGTGGGGGCATTGAATTACGGGTGTGGCAAGCACCAGAGGAAACAAAGGTTAAAAATTTGGACAACATTTGACAACCACATATGATGTAAATATATACTTTGAAAGAGCCAGGACATGATTTTCCCTGCCTTTGTTATTTTTGCCCCAAAGACGTTAAAGGAGCACTATTCCATCTCTAGGCATCAGTGACAAAAGGAAAATGCTGGTAGCACCTAAGTGTGAATATGTTTGGAACCCATATTGCATATCAGACATTAACATCCTTGAAAATGTCCAAAGATACTTCACCAGAAGAGCCCTTCACTCCTCCCCTCGAAATAGAATACCCTACGAGATTAGACTTTCAATCCTGGGCCTAGAAAGTTTAGAACTAAGACGCCTTAAACAAGATCTAAGCATTGCCCACAAGATCATATGCTGCAACGTCCTGCCTGTTGGCGACTACTTCAGCTTCAACCACAACAATACAAGAGCACACAACAGATTTAAACTTAATATTAACCGCTCCAAACTTGACTGTAAAAAATATGACTTCAGTAATCGAGTTGTCGAAGCGTGGAACTCATTACCGGACTCCATACTGTCATCCCCAAAGCCCCAACACTTTTCCCTTAGATTATCTACGGTTGACCTATCCAGATTCCTAAGAGGTCAGTAAGGGGCAAGTACAAGTGCACTAGAGTGCCTTCCGTCCCCTGTCCTATTGCTCTCCTATATCTCCTATACCTTTCTTCTATTCCTATATCTCTTCTTCTATTCTTTCATTGATATGTTCTATTACTATATCTTCTTTTCTATTATTTCTTAGATATATTTTACTACGAGTATCTCCTCTATAACCTTCATCATGTATTTTACTATGTGTGTATAGATATATACCCACTAAAACCCTCATTGTGTATTGGACAAAATAAATAAATAAATAAAATAAAATGTGAATGGAAAAAGATTCTTGTTGCGTGAGACACAGCAGTCAGGAGGTATTTGCAGCTGAGAGAGTGAAGGAGCCATCAGGACAAGGTGCAGTTTACCAATGCCAGATGGTAAAGTAGGAGTGGGCACACTTTCCACAAAACCAATAACAGAAGTGCTGAAAGGGAAAATGGAGTACACAAATCTCTCTGCAGCAAGAAAGACACTAAGTGACTACAGCCAGCTGGCCAGTGGTAAAGTACCTTTCTGCCCCAATACAGCTAAAAGACTGTGCACAGCCAACTCTTTAGCAGCAGTTTGAAGCTACAACTAACATTACTGTCAACTAACTGCAAGTTGCCTAAATGATGACTAAAATTATTACAACTCAAGCAAGAAGAATTGTTTATAGGAATTGTTTAAATTAGATACCGACACATAAGTAGAAGAGGTTTAATGATAAGCACAATGTGATAAATTCAGAAATATATTAAGTTTTAAGTGATGTCAGAATTTTTTGGTAACACAAAGAGAACAGGAATGTGTTCTCCCACATCATTTTCATCTGTATGTTAATAGATAAAATACAAAGTCATTGGTGTGCCCAAAGTTTCAGGTAGAACAGAGACAAATACTGAATAAAAACTGCAAAACTGTCAATGAAATAGCCTACTAGAAAGAGAGACTTACTTTCAAGGATACCTTTCCAGAGGTCTAAAATTATTCATTTCTCTGCTTTTTTGGAGGCTTAAATACTCTTGTAGACTCACTAGATGTGTCCTTGTTTCAAAATCCAGAATTTGCAAAGGAGAGGGGCAGAAATAAATCTTTACAAATCTGCAAATTTTGATCCTGAATCCTCAGATTTTCTATTGCTTTGATATTTGTCTTCATCACCTCCTGATTTGAGAAGGACAGGACATTCTTATCATATTTTTCAAAGTACTGTATAAGACTGCTTTATTATTGTTTAGACAGTTTAAAGAAATGAAGAAGCTTTTTAAAATAAATGCTTGATCTGAAGAGACCCAGTGCTTTTGTATCTTCTTTTAAACAGCAGAGAATAATGTTCTGTTTTACTATTAAGATAAGGAAGCTGAGTTAAATCCTGACTTAGTTATGTGTAGAGTAGATCTATTTAAATAATTGAGAGGAATTAGTGTGACTGCATTTAAGAAAACTTTCTGGCATTAATATACTGCCATAATGTATATTTTTCCAATTCTTTGCTATTTCTATGGGTTAGGCACACATGCATATAAATCAGAAAGTGTATATCATCTGTACTGTTTGCTGGTAGACAAATTACTAGGAGGCAGAGGCAGAATTGTTTTTCCTTGTTTACCTCCCCCAAAACTAAAGTGTGTCTTATATTCCAGTGTGTCTTATATTCCAAAAACTGCAGTACTTAAAATCATATGGCTTTAGAGTATATGACGTATTGAATCTAAATCAGTGATTCCTTGACTCAATTACCCATTTTCCCAGTCCCAGTCAAACTATGTTGTGAGCCCCACAAAAAATGACTGTTGCTTTATGCAAGTATCTTGGCAGTGACTGTCCCAAACGGAATCCCTGCCTTATAAACAAGCAATTACAAATTATAGAAACATAGAAACATAGAAGACTGACAGCAGAAAAAGACCTCATGATCCATCTAGTATGCCCTTATACTATTTTCTGTATTTTATCTTAGGATGGATATATGTTTATCCCAGGCATGTTTAAATTCAGTTACTGTGGATTTACCAACCAGGTCTGCTGGAAGTTTGTTTCAAGGATCTACTACTTTTTCAGTAAAATAATACTTTCTCATGTTGCTTTTGATCTTTTCCCCAACTAACTTCAGATTGTGTCCCCTTGTTCTTGTGTTCACTTTCCTATTAAAAACACTTCCCTCCTGGACCTTATTTAACCCTTTAACATATTTAAATGTTTCAATCATGTCCTCCCTTTTCCTTCTGTCCTCCAGACTATACAGATTGAGTTCATTAAGTCTTTCCTGATACCTTTTATGCTTAAGACCTTCCACCATTCTTGTAGCCCATCTTTGGACCCGTTCAATTTTGTCAATATCTTTTTGTAGGTGAGGTCTCCAGAACTGAACACAGTATTCTAAATGTGGTCTCACCAGCACTCTATATAGCGGGATCATAATCTCCCTCTTCCTGCTTGTTATACCTCTAGCTATGCAGCCAAGCATCTTACTTGCTTTCCCTACCGCCTGACAGTTAATTATTTCATTAACTGTAGCATTATGTCCACATTGCACCCAGTTTAAGAATTACTGATGTAGACTTCGAAATAAGATGACCAGTAGGTCCCACTTTGTTTTTTATGTCCCTTTGGGATCTTCTAGTACAGTGTTTTTCAACCAGTGTGCCGTGGCACACTAGTGTGCCGCGAGACATGTTCAGGTGTGCCGCGAAGCTCAGAGAGAAAGAAAGCAAGAGAGAGAGAAAGAAAGAGAGAAAGAAAGAGCGAGAGAGAGAGAAAGAGAACGAGAGAGAAAGAAAGAGAGAGAGAGAACAAGAGAAAGAAAGAGAGAAAGAGAGAGAGAGCAAGAGAGAGAAAGAAAGCAAGAGAGAGAGAGAAAGACATAGAGGGAGGTAGGGAGGGAGAGAGAAAGAGAGCAAAAAAGAGAGGAAAGAAGGAAGAAAAAGAAAGAGGAATGGAGAGAGAGAGAAAGAAAGAGGAAGGAGAGAGAAAGAAAGAGGGAGGGAGAGAAAGAGGGAGGGAGAAATAAATAGTGAAAGGGAGGAAGAGAGAGAGAGAGAATTTTTTTGTCCAAACTTTTTTTAGTGCCCCCCCCCCCCTCAATGTGCCCCAGCGTTTCATAAATGTAAAAAATGTGCCACGGCTCAAAAAAGGTTGAAAATCACTGTTCTAGTAGGTGTCTGTAATTTTGAAGTCCACATTTAGCATCTTTAGAAGATGAATTTTACAGATCATAATAGCACAATAGATTTAGAGCTGGTAGCCAGATAGATTCTATAGGCAGTACAAAATGGAATAAAAATTGGACATAATTTATGTGTTATTTTTATGCTGTCTTAAGAAGTAATATGTCACTCTTGTTAATTTCTGGGTTTATTTTAATTACTGGGCAAAAGCTGAAACTCCATGAAAAAACTGTGGACAGCCTCTTGAGGTTTTAATGTGAAGATTGGCAATGTCATAATATAGGCAAGCTATAAGTTTTTTTTTAATGATGGGTGAAAGCATTATCATTGTTGCCCTTTTGCAATTTGTATGAATTGATGCAGTGGTATTGGCAGAATGGACTTGTCTTGATGTTCTGCTGTATTTTTTATAACCAGCAGAATGTGGTTATTTTTCTTAGGAAAGACTAATACAAATTAAAAAGAGAGATGGCAAGAAAATGAAACAATTCTCTCTCAGTGATCTTTGCCATAAAAATGCTTCTTTTGTTCTTCATTGGCCAATTATGAAGAACAAAAATGTATTCTTTCCATAATAACTAAAAAATGAAAGCAGCTCAAAAAGGATTATTTAATTACAGAGAGCATTTATTACTTCTTTATTAAATGCAGCCTGTCAGAGTACTGCAATGAGTACATCTACAAAAAGCTTCAAGTTTACATTTTCAGTTCATCTCAATTTTTCCACAAGATCTCCCCCTCATATTGTTACCCTCCAGATATGTTGGAACTATAATTTTAGCAATTTCCAGTGGACGTTTAGAGGCCACCAATTTGGAAAAAAACTAATTCAGAACAAAAAATTAAATTTGAGCTTTGACCTTTAGAACTTTCTTTAACAAGCAAAGAAATGTCTGAAATGTTTAGCCCTTCCAGAAATGGGACAGAGAGGTAATTTGATGTAGTGGGAAACTGCAAATTCTAGGCCTACTTTAGGTTTAAAGCCAGCTAGATAACCATAGTCCCAAAAAGGAAGCAATGGCAAATTATAGGTGGTTCTCAATTTATGGTCTTAACAACCATTTGAAGCCACGAGAATGCCTTTACAAAAAAAGCTACAGTAGTACCTCTAGATACGAGCTGCTCCACATGCGAGTATTCCAAGATACGAGCCACGAGGGGAGAGAATTTTCTGTTCCAGACCCGAGCTCAAATTCGGGATACGAGCCGAGCATCCACTAGGTGGCGCAAGAATCCTTGCTTTTGATTATCTCAGAGGGGAAAAACAAAGTCCAAAACCATTTGTTCCAGATACGAGTTGTTCGACATACAAGCTCCCTTCTGGAACGAATTAAACTCGTATCTAAAGGTACTACTGTATTTGCAACATAGTTTTGAAGTTCTGAAATCACCCCACCTACAATGATCGAATACATTTTTAGCAATCAACAACTTGCCCACATTTATGTCTGTTTGCAATGATTATCTTGTGACTGCAATTTACAACTTTCTGGAAACTAATGTTTACTTCTGGCTTCTGGCAAACAAACAACAACCCATAGTGAACAATGTGTTTGCTTAATAATTCTAGTGTTTTCTTAAAGACCCAACAAAATAGGTCATAAAATTAGATCCATTCCAGTCTACCATTACTTTTCTATTTTCCTTACTTACCGCTATAGCCTTTAGCCTTGGGATTCTTTGGTGATCTTCCATGCAAGTAGTAACAACTTTCTGATTAGCTGTATTAGCTGCTTATGGACCCCTATTTGAAAACATGCTGTATCCATGAATAAACTATAGCATTATAGCACTACACCTTTATTGTTGTTCTAAATGCTGCAGAATCTTTCTGGCTCACACAAAAGCTGGTGTGTGGGGGAGAGATCCATACTGAATGCTTTAATGCTTTAATGAATAGCACAGAAATGCTGTATTTCTTCTGAATCGTCTTCCAGGAATATACATATTAGTGCTCAACTGTTCAGTGAATGATTTTTGATTCGTACACATGCATCCCCTGGGGAAAAAATAATTCACCAACTTCTGGTTTAATGTTAAATAGTACAGTAATGTTTTATCATTACATTGTTCTCATGTTCCTTAGATTGCTTAATGCTTTTCATGATGCCTTCAACTAATTATTTTTATTTATTTATTTAGATTTATGTGACCACGCACTCACTCTCAGAGAAAAACAGAAAACAGGGAAGATGGGGAGAGAGAAGGAAAGGAAAGGAAAAAAGGAAGAGAAAAAGACAGGGAAACGGGAAAACAGAAGGAGAATGGGGAGAGAGAAAGGAAGGAAGGAAAGAAAGAAAGAAGAAACGAGAGATTAACAGAGAAAAAAGGAAGGGGGGAAAGACCCATTTGCTACACACAGGGAAACCACAGCGCTCACCACAATAAATTTATTCAAATTGAACAATATTTTCAAACTCAACAATATTTTCAAACTCAAACTCAACAATGTTGCTCTTCTGGCTCTTGCTTATTAATAGAGGAAGGATTTTGGTTCCACCCAGCCAGATGTCCAATATACATGTGACATGTGCGCTTTCGTATCCTATGGAGCAAATATGAATGGATGTGGCACCCCTCTGGTCAATGGCAGTTTGAGCCTCTTGGCCCATAAAGACTGCTGTTTCATCCATAGCAATAATGTTCAATAGGTTGTACTTGGCAAAGTCAATGCCATCAATGAATGACTTGAAAGCAACTGTCCGTTTGAGAAGTTCACCATTTTCCAGCTTGAACAGGGAAGTGGATCTCCTCAGAGACAGTTCATGTCACTGAAGGAAGTTATCCAGTTTAGAGGCTTGGAATTGTTCGTGTGGAATTTGTAATTGTGGTGCCATTTTAAGGGCAAATTCTTGAACATCATCATCATCATCATCATCATTATTAATTAGATTTGTATGCCGCCCCTCTCCGTAGACTCGGGGCGGCTCACAACAATAACAAAGACAATGTAAGAACAAATCTAATAATTTAAAAAACACTAAAAACCCCATTATTAAAAGCAAACATACACATAAACATACCATGTATAAAACTGTATAGGCCCGGGGGAGATGTCTCAGTTCCCCCATGCCTGACGGCAGAGATGGGTCTTAAGAACTTTACAAAAGGCAAGGAGGGTGGGGGCAGTTCTAATCTCCGGGGGGAGCGGGTTCCAGAGAGTCAGGGCCGCCACAGAGAAGGCTCTTCCCCTGGGTCCCGCCAAACGACATTGTTTGGTCGACGGGACCCGGAGAAGGCCAACTCTGTAGGACCTAACTGACCGGCTGGGATTCGTGCGGCAGAAGGCGGCCCCGGAGATATATACACAGATACATCCCTGTGTACAATGAAAACCTTTGCTCTCCTGTCAGCTATTCATTCAGAGATGTGGTCTTCAAGTTCAGGAAATAATGGTTGCCAACCTGATCCAGACTTGCACTTCTTATCATTTCTCTTCTCCACCTGTTGACTGACACAACCGCGTACTCTACTCTCCATTTTCTGACCATATGGAGATCCAACATCTCTTTGCAGAATTCATAAGCACAATAGCATGCTTTCCATCCCCTGTCCTATTGTCTCTCCTATATCTCCTATATCTTCTCTTCTATTCCTATATCTTTTCTTCTATTCTCTCATTGATATATTTATTCCTATATTTTCCCTTCTATTCTTTCTTTGATATATTTTACTTCGAGTGTATCCTCTATAACCTTCATTGTGTATTATTGTGTTTTGGACTAACTAACTAACCAACCAACCAACCAACCAACCAACCAACCAACCAACTAACTAACTAACTAGCTAAATAACTAACTAACTAAATAAATAAATTTTTGCCCTGAGAATCCTCCATGATTTCTTTCTTGAATTCCATGGAATAGCTCTTTCTTGTTTAACTCATCTTGTCTGGGGATCAAAAGAAAAGTCATTTTAGAAAATTAAATCTATTAATTCAAAATACCCTGGTTTTGTGCTGGTTGGAGTTTGACATTGTGGTTTCCCTGTGTGGGAGTTTAGGGTTTGTGATTGTGTGGCAAATGGGTCTCTCTTTCCCTCCCTCCCTTTTGTTTCTTGCTCTTTCCTTTCATTTCCTTTATTTCCCTTTCCCCTTTCCTTTCCTTTCCCCTCCCCTCTCCTTCATTTCCTTTCCCTCTCCCATTCTCTCTCAATTTTGCCCTAGGCAGTGCTAAGTATCAGGAAGGAGTGGGTCACAAAGTGCATTGCTGACCTGCCTCTCATTTTGTGCCCCACTCTGCAATGACAAAATTAGCGGCAGGACAGTGATGTGCCTCGCGACCCATTCCTTACCATGGATCTTGAGGTGCGTTGCTGGCCTTCCTCTCATTTTGATGCTGCAAGGAGTGGATCATGAGGTGCATCACTGCCTGCCTCTCACCTTGCATCCCACTCCTTGCCATGCCAAAATGAGAGGCAGGTCAGTGATGTGGCTCACAATGGACTCTTTGTCGTGGAGGGCAAGGTACATTGCTGGCCTGCTGTTCATTTTGCCATAACAAGGAGTGGATTGCGAGGCACATCACTGGCCTGCCTCTCATTTCATGCCTCACTCCTTGCAGCAGCAAAAGCAAAGGACCCTCAGGTGACCTAACCCCAAACCACTTGTTGTTTTATGTGTTTCAAGGAACTGAATCCAATTTATCAATTTTACTTCCCGATGTCCGTCCATCCATCCATCCATCCATCCATCCATCCATCCATCTATCTATCTATCTATCTATCTATCTATCTATCTATCTATCTATCCAGAGGCCCCGACCCTCTGGAACCAGCTCCCCCCAGAGATCAGAATTGCCCCCCCCCCTTTTGCAAGCTCCTTAAAACACACCTCTGTCGTCAGACATGGGGGAATTGAGATATTCCTTTCCCCCTAGGCCTATACAATTTATGCATGGTATGTTTGTGTGTATGTTTGGTTTTTAATAAGGGTTTTTTAATTATTTTAAATATTAGATTGGTTATATGCTGTTTTATTATTGTTAGCCGCCCCGAGTCTACGGAGACGGGCGGCATACAAATCTAATTATTATTAATAATAATAATAATAATAATAATAATAATAATAATATCTGGTTTGTCAGTCAATCTCAAAAGACAGCTTTACTTGCAACAATATCTGTATCTTTACTTGCAACATCTTGCAACAATATCTGTACCACCATCAAACTTTTAAATCTGCCTATCACAGATCCTTGGGAAGGAGTCAATAGGTAGATAATAATAATAATAATAATAATAATAATAATAATAATAATAATAATAATAATAATAATAATAATTTACAATTTAAAAAATGGGATGCATGGGAGCACCCCTTTCCTTAGCGTAATGCAGTTTTCATGGTATGTACATCATTAATACACACGTTTGGTGTTTATGTGTATAAATTGTATGTGTGTATGTGCATGTGCACAAATATTTGTGCGTATATATCTCCTCTACTTTGTACTACCTATTGGTGTGAAAGCATTAATGGGAAGGTATGAAGAAGTTATGATCCACTGGCAGATAACTAAAACAGTGGAACCTTTTGCTAGGTTGTGGAATTGTGGCTAGAAGGGAAAGTCATGAAACATTCCAGGATACAGCATTGCAAGCCACTTAAAGGTGGTTATTAAGACAACTGCATGGATATAACCAAGAATTCACCCAAATTCAAGCCCAACTTGGAGGCAAAGTCTTTGCCAATTTGGTAATCATAGGTGTTCGGTGAATGGACTTAGGTTATCTGAGGACATCAAATAAAAATCTTGCGGCTGCGTACTATTTGTGACTGAACATTTTGTATCCTGAATTACACAAAACAGAAGCTAAACAACAAAATGTAAGACTTTCATTATCTAACGAATTGCAATTGTTTGGTTCTATCTGGACAATCTTGTCAGTTGTTTAATAGCTCACCCACGTGTCAACCTGAGATAGATAAAGAAGGAATGAATTTGATTTTACGAATTGCTTAGGCTTCTAAACTGATACTGCTAGAAAATTAGCTCTTATCTGGAGTTAGGCAGTGAAATAATAAGATGCGATAACTGACTGTCTAGATATAAAATCAGCTTCATGTCTGCACATCCTGCTCAAGTCAAGGGAAAAAAACCCAGTGCCATTTGGTTCATCAGGATTTATGGCATACGAGTTTCTTACTTGATGGAAATTCTGTTTGTCTCTATACACAAAGGAGACAGATGTGCCACATTAATAAGTGATCTGTGGTGCTGTTAACATCAGTTTGCCTGGAAACAGTTAGCCACTGCATACTAATCCCACTAAAAGAAAAGATACATATGTTTGGATAGCCTTCTGAAACAGCTGCATTGCCACCTGTCTCACTTTGATGAGGACGTTTTCTACACTTTATGGCTGTCACCTCAAATCTTGCATTAGATAGCTGTAAGGTTGAAACAGTGGCATTTCTCATTTTTATTATCAGCAATGCCCATGGAGTGAAACCCACAAAGACATTGCCCTAAAATGGTTTTTCTTTTGTGTATTTCGTCTCTATGAACATCATAATTTTTATTTTTACCCCTAATGTTTTACAATATGCTGGCCAGACAGAAGTATTTCTGTAAACCTATAAAGAGAGTTTTGATTCCTTATGAGCCATAAACCACTTGCGGAAGGCCTAGTTCCTCTGTTTGCTGTTACACATTTTCTATTTATCTGAAGTCTTACAACTACATGTGACTCTTGGTTCCTCTTTGCTGCTTTTCAGTCTCCTTCTAATCATGTCACTCAAGTTTAATAGCACAAGAGCTGAAAACCAATGCTATTTGGGACAGGAAACATCCTCACATATTTATTATAAAATACTAATCTTTCCCATTAGTTAAAAATATCCTAAAGGAGTTGGGGAAAGCTGAGTTCTACAAAAACAAATGTTGGTCTTTCCTACATATGAGATGTGGCCTACCCAGTTTGTCTTAGCAATTGGTCCACCATACATCTCACTATACTAAGGTGATCAGACGTCCCGCTTTTTGGGCAATTTGTCCCGCAGTGATTTTAAAAAGTCCTGATTTTTAAAAAACGGGACGTCTGGTCACCTCAAGTGAAGGGGAAGAGTCAGGGCAATCTGCGATGGTCTTGGGCTTGGAGACGTTGGCCGGGATGAGCACCACCTATGACATCTGATGGCCGAACGTCTGGCTACGAGGAGACAGCACTGGGCTCCGAGCATGCTCCTGGGGCGAGGGGGGCTGGACCGTAAAAAAGACTGACGCCGAGCGGCTCTTCCCAGCACCGCAGGTATGGTGGCATGGGCTGGTGGCTTTGGCTCCTCCTCCTCCTCCTCGCTCGGTTCCTGCCTCCTCCATTTGCGCCAATCTCAGGAAAGCAGGCGAAGCTCCACTAAACGAGTGCCAATCTCTCTCTCTCTTAAATTTGGGGATCCGACCTCCAAGGTTTTTTTCCTCTTTCCCAGATTCTTGGCACCAAATAGTTGTCTATATTTGGTTTTAAGATCATCTTCTGTCACTCTAAACCCTAAACTCCCCATCAGCTTTGACCATTTCATCAGCCAGCAAGGCTGGTTAGGGAACTCTGTGAATTGAAGTCCACAAATTTTAAAGTTGCTTAGATTGAGGAACCCTGAGCTAGAGCATTTGGTTCATAACGATTCAACACATTATGCATATCTAGGAAATGGATTAACATGATTTGAGAAGTATGTTGTATAGTACCCTGCTAATGTGCTTAATACAAACTAAAACTTTTCAATTTATAATGTTGGGAATGGCATGCAGTGTTTAAGCTGGTGCCTTTCTCCTGAGCTCCTGTCCTGACACTTTCAATCTGAAGATCTTCAGATCTGTTGGACTGAAAATTCCATTCTAACCTAGCTCAAGAATATCATTTTGAAGCAGTTTCACTTACATGGAAATAAGATGCTTTAATTACTTTAACCACTCTGCTGAAAGAGCAACAAAAGAAATAAACAAGATAGCAAACTTGAAAAACTGCTTCAAACAACACTATCAAAATTCTTTTGGGATGCATGACAAATAAAATAAGAGCCGGGGCGGCGCAGCAGGTAGAGTGCTGTACTGCAGGCCACTGAAGCTGACTGTAGATCTGAAGGTCAGCGGTTCAAATCTCATCACCGGCTCAAGGTTGATTCAGCCTTCCATCCTTCCGAGGTGGGTAAAATTAGGACCCAGATTGTGAGGGCAATATGCTGGCTCTGTTAAAAAGTACTATTGCTAACATGTTGTAAGCCACCCTGAGTCTAAGGAGAAGGGCGGCATAAAAATTGAATAAATAAATAATTTTTTAAAAAAAGTAAAATTCTTTATGTGTATAAAGTACTTCACTGAATCACTGTGAAGCCTATTACCAAGTTCACCCTATTAGTAGGAGGTATCATCTGATGGAACAAAGCTAGTGATTTTAGTAAATCTTGGTTTTAACAGAATTAATTTTATATTTTTGATCCAAATGTTGTTGTTGTCAACCCTATCCTATGGTCATTTATCTGTATCTATTATTGTTGACTGTGTGGATATATGGCTGATAGTGCCAGAAGACTATCTTCACATTAACCTATAGCAGCTCTATTGTCAGCCATGCTGATCAGGAATTATTGGGAACAGCAGTCAAGCACATCTAGAGGGCAGAAAGTTGAAGAATACTGATATGGCATTTGCATAATCTCTTTCAATTATAACACATGTGATACAAACTTTTAAGCTGATCTTTCTATCTGATGCAGGAACAAAGATAACCTTGCCTTCATGCTTCAATGCACTGTCTATAGCTCTGCCTGAAAGTTGAGAACTGCACAAACAATGCTACTGATCTTATGTCAGCGAATGGAATGAAATACAGATAATTAATCTAACCTTTCCAACTATTTTGAATGTAGCCATCATGTAAGTAAAAATAAGGCAAGAAGTAGTGAAGGGAAAAGGCAGAAAGGAGACCCAGCAGGAGCAGCAGCAAAAGACTAAACTCAGCAATGATTGGATTTTGTAGTAGTTCTATTGTGCATTATTCCACTGGATTGACAATTGGATTATTTTTACCACTGGTCCATCAAACACTACCTTCATAAAAACGTGCTGGCTCAAGTAAGAATGGGTTGACTAGAGATGTAAAAGATAGGGATCTGCTGTGACATGATTGGCATCACTGAAGAATTTCAGCTAGGATTGGTCTTTTTTAGTCAAAAGCAAACATATTGTGTTCAAAGGTGGATTATGTATCTGACCCTGAATTAAGTCTAAGATCATATCTGAAGTTTGCTTAATCCACCCTCTGTGCCAAAGGAATACCATAATCTGATCCACTTGCTGGTCAGTGCATAAATACAATTAGGTGCAACTTTTTTTTATTCCTTTAGAGCAGTGTTTCTCCACCTTGGCAACTTTAAGATGTACTTCAGTTTCCAGAATTCCCAAGCTAGCATGGGGAATGAACTTCAGAAAGATGAAATACACACATGTTAAAGTTGCCAAGGTTGAAAACATTGCTTTTCACTGAGAATCCAATGTAACTAGGAGTAGGAGGGGTACAAGCATATTGTCCAGAGCATTTATGAATTGAGAATTGAGCTGTAGCTGATTGCTACAAAGGGAGTATTTTCATTTTTCTCTGACACTCCGTATATGAGCAGTTCTACAATTTTCTCAAAAATGCCTTTATTTTGCTAATGGCATTGTAGTCCCTGCTGCACCTTGGCTTCATGTCAGATTTTCAGCAGGACAGATTATCTATCTATCTATCTATCTATCTATCTATCTATCTATCTATCTATCTATCTATCTATCTATCTATCTATCCATCCATCCATCCATCCATCATCTCAAGATATTTTATGTTGCTTTAGACACTTGGATTCTAAGCAGAACATAGTAGTGTTTCTTAGCTGTATTTATAAACTTAATGGTATTGCTACTATGTTTTTTTGTATTTGTACAGGCACTTTACATTTTAGTTATGCTTTTAGTATGTAGATTATACTATTGGTGCAATGGGAGGACTTTAATGCTAGTATTAAATGTAAATGTTGTTGATCAGTGACCAAAATAAGTGATGATGATGCTCCAGGAAGCAAGTGCAAAATATTAACATTGCAATGATTATAAAAAACAAACTCATCCAGTAGAACTTCCTAGTAATTCATTCATCATAGAAGACCATATTATAGCCAGAAAACATAACATCATATATCATTACAATTTACCTTCATATATTCTGGGTAGCACTAATTACTCATGTCTTGTATATATTGAAACAGCCACATTTTTCAAAGTTTTTTTAAATATTAGAAATGAAGGTGTGAACATTATTCTTGATGTGAAAGCAAATATTCTGATAAGAACTGATATCTTGTTTCCTAACTCAGTTTTTTTAAACTCCTCTAAATTTTAATATGAAATCTAAACTAGACTCTAATTCTAATTGTTGAGAAAGGTTCATATTTCATAATGAAATATGGCCATCATTCATAGTTTAATATAAAGCCTATCTACCTACATGGCTGAGATACCTATATATAAGCAACTCTGTATATGACAGCCTGTATTGCCTTTCCTTCGTTTAATTAATTATTATATATATCTCTCTCTGTCCATGTGTGTGTGTGAGAATGTCAAAATATAATAGTATAGTTGAAAAATTATTTTTTCAAGCATGAATCTTAAATCCTTGCAATAGATAATGACAGTTTCTCCATGGAGGTTGGCCTTGCATTTTTTTCTTAAACCAGGGTTTCAAAAGCTTGTTTGAAAAAATTATTTGTACTGGATTCAAGCTGACTTTATGTGTCCTCCAGTAATTGGTGGGTAAATATTTAAAACAGCATTATTTAGCATAGTTTTCTCTGTTGTGCCTGGTATTTAGATTCATAACCTCACTTCTTATTCACCATTGGACCTATCATTATTTCTGTTTACTTGTTGGCATTTCCAGGAATGTGACAAAGTTTTGTCGATAGCTATTATTTAAAATACCCCGAGTCTGACTCTTATCTGGTTAGGAATGTTGAAGTTTTTGTTCCTTCCTTTCTTTTCTTTCTCACTCACTCACTCACTTCATCCCTCCCTTCCGTGAAGATCATATGACTGCAACTGTGCTTGCCTTCCTTTGCTTCACAGAGCTGCAAAGGTTGTAAATTGTGGTAGTGGTGGTTGCTTATTTTTTCATCACCTCCATAACTGTGAAAGGACACAGTTGCAGTCATGGGACAGTTGTTATGCAAAGACTGCCTTTTAAGTGAAACTACTAAATTAAATAAAAGAAATCTACAGTACATTAGCTATCTTTGAAAAATCACTAAATATATAACATTCAGATAAAACAGCTTTTTGAGTTTTTTAATTGATGAAATAGACAAGTGATGATTTGGCTGTTAATAATCACTCATGAATGCAATATTTTGCATATTAGTTGCTTCTTAGGTTTTTATTCTAACTATTTTTGATATTGGATAAATACATTCTTTTAACCTAAAGATTTTATATATATAAAGTCCACCCAAATTCCTTACCTTATGTAATCTTTAAAAACCACTTATATTTAATATAATTTTATGACTACAGCTTTCAAAACGCCTATTGAACAAATAAGGGACAACCGTTATGCACATGACCAACATGAAGTTGATTGAGTGCTTCTCTTAATTTGTAGATAGTAACGGTATCTGAGTTATTTAAAATGCATTTATGTCCTATCTCATGGCAGTGATGCATGATTTCCATGTCTAATTAATGCTAGTCTTAGAAGATGGCACACTGCACAGCAGTCTGAACTAGAAACTTTTATACTCCCTCCAGGTTGAATAGGGACTGACATTGTCAATTTTCCTACTAAATTAAATAGAAATGAAAATGGATAGTATTGGCCACACAGTTCAGTGATGCCAGTTTTACAAGTGAAGGTATGCTGTTATAACAATTTATTTCAGCTGTGAATGAACAGCAGCAGATGGAGAGGTGCGCAAAAAACTTCCATGTTATAGATTTGTGAGATTTGCCAGAACAGACTTTGTGGCAGCAGAAATCACAGACCTCAATGGCTTTCACTAAAAGAAGTTATGTGTTTCTGAAAGCTGTATTAAAAAGGCAATAATCTTTTGCTTTAAAAAAAACTACATTTCAAATTGCTACTTAACCTGTTTAACTTCTTGGAACTTCTTGAGTTAAAGTTACACTAAAACATTTAGAAACTCAGAAGATGCCTGATGTTTTTGACAATTGTGGATTGCTTATTATTTTCTGAAAATAATTCAAAAGAAACTCAGAAAAATAGTATTAATGGGCAAGTGAAAGAGTTTATTAGTGTTTAATAGTATTAGCAGGCAAATGAAATATTTATTAGAGAGTATTTTCATGCTATGGTTTGAGAGATAGGAAGATGAATCTATAATTCAATGCAACGAACTGGTCAATACATCAAGTTTCAAGTTTTATTGGATTTATATGCCGCCCCTCTCCGAAAACTCGGGGCGGCTAACAACAATCATGAACAATATACAATAAAATCCAATACTAAAAGTAAATTAAAACCCCTTTATATATAAAACCAAACATACCTACAAACATACCATATCACACTATGTAATAACACAGATGGGTTAGTAATGATAAGAACTGTGGATAGCTAGACTCAATCCCCATGACCCACATAGGCAATGTGATAGCTTTTTGTGATACTATCAGTTGCTTGAAATATCAGATGTTGCTGCTCATCTAAAGAACTCCAAACAAACATCCTAAAATACTCTCGGTTTTGTATATAAAGTCAGAAGTCCAAACAACATTACATTTAGATTGGAACAATCAACAGAGAAATTCTAGGCCTCGGAGATTATATATATATATACTGTACTTAGATGGAAGTTTTATTTCCAGCTTTATTACAAGGATTTCAGTAGAAACACTATGTTTCTGATAGCTGCCAAACTGAGTCTTTTTGGTTCAGTGCCTTGATGACAGTTTGCTGCCAAACAAGATGAGCTTTCAGGATTGGTAGAAAACAAGGATGGTGAAATCTGATTTTGCTTTCCATTACTTTGTCAAACATTTGCTCATTTAGGTATGATTTACTGTGATTAATATTCCTATTATAAAACTGGTGCTTAAGTACAAACCCAGGTGCAATTTTTCTTTCAACCTATTCTTCATTTCATTTATTTGTCATTCCAGAAGATCTGATATTATGAATCATTCATAATGAAAAATTATGTCACTTGTAACTTAATGTTGTTCTCTTACTTATCATGTTCTAAATATGGCTCTGTGGTGCAGGGTTATGAAACTCAGACATATCTCAATAGTTAGCAATCTAAAAGATGATTTAAAGAATAGATTATAATTAAATAGATGTTGAACAACTGCTATGGCACTTATAATTTCTGAAATAACAGATTGCGTTATTATTTTTTGAACATTATTGGTTTTCAAGCTTTCTACTTCTTATTAATTTAAACTGAAGCTAGCATGGGAGATTTATCAGGTAGCACACACAGGATTCTTAAATGCCTTCTTATCCAGGCCCTAGCAAGGCTGCTGATATTGGAAGACTCTACAGAAACTTATTAAGTCCTAAAGCAGTATTTGCAGATTTGGTTATATCAGGTGAAATATAATTTTTAGCTACTTAGAAGAACAATAATCTGAAGTCTGTGGATTTAAACATTAAATCTTGGAGCATTCCAGTCTCAGCAAAGCCAGTTTGAATATTTTAATCTTGAAGAAAATGCTTTGCATCCCACAGCATTGTTCGGTGAGATACAAGTGATAGTATTCCATAGGCTTTGTTAAGAACATATCTCATTCTCAGACTAGGACCATTTTTGGGGGGAAGGTCCAAATTCAATGAAATAAATTGTTCAAGGCTTCAGGACCTCCTGACCAAGAGGGGCACATAAAATGTGGAATGACAGTTTTAAGGATTTACACTCTTCCTATTTTTGCTTATCACTTTGTTTCTTGTTTTGTCTCTAAAAGATTACTTATTTGAGTCACTTCCTTCTGCCTTCCTTTTCAGACAGATATTATAGGTCAGTACTGGCGAAACCTTTTTGGTTCGGGTTGCCAAAAGGCTATGCGTGTTTGCGATACCATGTGAGCATACCCACTCCCATAATGCAATCAGACTTCATTGAAGCCTCCAGACTTCTGGCAGGACCCAACAGACCTACAAAGTTCCGGTAGGTCCCTCGGGCCATTTTTTGCCCTCCCCAGGCTTCAAGAAAGCCTCCCCAAATCTGGGGAGGGCGAAAAATTGCCCAATGGGCTTACCGGAACTTTGTTTCTGAAGTTTCAGTAGGCCTGTTGGGTCTGTTTTTCACTATTCACAGGCTCCAGATTTCTTGAAGCCCGGGGAGGGTGAAAAAGGCTTCCTCACCTTCCAGAAGACTGAAAATCAGCTGACCAACATGCACATGCAGGCTGGAGCTGACGTAGGGCAATGTTCTCAGATATAGCTCCATGTGCCACCTGTGGAACGCATGTCAGAGGTTCACCATCACAGCTACAGGTCTTTTCTGGATTGTGGGGCCCTGTGCTCAGTGACTTATTCCCTGGTCATCTCCTGCTTGTATTACTGTCCTATGCTCTACATGAGCTACCCTTGAAGAATATTCAAAAGCTTCAGTTGGTCCAGAGTGCAGCAGCATGGACAGTTTTGGAGGCACCTAGGTGGCACATACAATACCGCTGTTATGTGAGCTGCGCTAGCTGCCAATTTGTTTCTGGGTTTAATTCAAGATGTTTGTTACCAACTTTAAAGTCTTTTGTGGCATGGGCCCAGTATATCTGTGGAATCATCTATCTCCAATGGGATTGCCCTCTCCCCTACTTATGCTGTCAGAAGATGCCTACTGCAGATCCTAAGCCAAGGAATTTTAGCTGGTGGGATTTTTTGCCACAGCTCCTGTCCTTGGAACATCATGCCACAGGAGGTAAGATCCACTTCTTGTCTTTTAGCATTCAGGAAAAACCTTAAAATCTGGCTATGCTGGCTGGTTCAGAGTCCTGAAGGAGATGCTATTGCAGGGATGGGTACCTCTTACCATCCTTCCAGTGTGCTGCATGTTTATCATGATGTTGCGCCTGCACTTGTCCCATAGAGGGATTTTGCTTCCATGCATGCAGAGAGGGACAATTTTTCTTCTGTGCATGTTCAGAGAGCCAAAAATTGCCGAAAATAAGAAAAAAAAAAGACAGTGGTGTGCACAGAAAGATGGCACTGGAGCCGTTGCACCCAAATGAGCCGAGGTGGTGCAGCAGGTAGAGTGCTGTACTGCAGGCCACTGAAGCTGACTGTAGATCTAAACGTCAGCGGTTCAGATCTCATCACCGGCTCAAGATTGACTCAACCTTCCATCCTTCCGGGGTGGGTAAAATGAGGACCCAGATTGTGAGGGCAATATGCTGGCTCTGTTAAAAAGTGCTATTGCTAACATGTTGTAAGCCGCCCTGAGTCTAAGGAGAAGGGCGGCATAAAAATCAATCAATCAATCAAACAAACAAACAAACAAACAAATAAATAAATTGTGCAATTGGTGTGCCACTACTAGAGCTGCGCAATGGCCTGGGCTATCGGCTATTAGCCCCCCCTGTGCTATTCGCTGGAAAAGGTTGGTGTAATAACAGACAAGGTACCCCTGGTGCACTAGTAAAGCTGGTACCCCCATCTTTTCCCTCCAGGCCCTTGTTTTTTACTTATTTTAATTTTTGTAATTTTAATTAGTTTTTATATTTATAACTGTAAAGTGTTTATGGGTTTTATCTTGTAACCCATTCAGAGTTGCTTTAAATTACGACATGGATGGTGAATAAAATTTGATAAATAAAATAAATAAATTTTGATTCCTGACATGAACTTGTGTCAGAAGAACCGGGGGCACTTCAGGGTTGAAAGGATTACTTCCTGACAGGATATAACCATTGGTGCAAGACTCTGCCTAGTCATATACCGTAATAGATTTCCTTTATTGTTCTATAACCTGCTTTAGTATTCATTTCTGAGATTAGGTTCTCAGAAAGAGAATATGCATAGAGGAAATATATCAGCTTCCAACACATATTCAGCAGTGTTTTCTCAATGTTTGGATTATTCCAACTGCTGTGATTATGTAGAGTGTGATTCGCTTCGCTTCCCCTTTCCCCAGCTATTTCTAGCCCCAGCCATCTAGTATGGCAGGAACAACTGGTTCCATGTTTGATGCATTGCCTGAGGATGTTTGGGCCTCATTTAAACATATCCTATTTCAGTACATATTTGTACATACTTGCTTGAGTTGAGAATATGGCGCTATATGCCCTTATAGATGATTCTGGCTGGTTGATTTCAAACTTGAGCTCTTTGTTTCTCAGCTGCAACTTCAGAAATTTTATAATTGAAACACAACTGATTGACAATGGGCTAGCCCAGGGGTAGGCAAAGTTGGCTCTTCTATGACTTGTGGACTTCAACTCCCAGAATTCCTGAGCCAATCATGCTAGCTCAGGAATTCTGGGAGTTGAAGTCCACATGTCATAGAAAGCCAACTTTGCCTACACCTGGGCTAGACTAATGTTAAGGTTAGTTTATTTATCTATTTATCATCTATTTATCTATTTATATTTATTTATTTAGTTTGTCCAATACACAGTAATATACAATGAATCTTATATAGATATAGTAGAGAAGATATATGAGATTATAGGAGAGACTATAGGACAGGGGATGGAAGGCACTCTAGTGCGCTTATGTATGCCCCTTTCTGATCTCTTAGGAATCAGGAAAGGTCAACCATGGATAGTCTAAGGGTAAAGTGTTGGGGTTAGGTGATGATACTACGCTACGGAGTCCAGTAATGAGTTCCACGCTTCAACAACTTGATTACCAAAGTCGTATTTTTACAGTCAAATTTGGAGCTTTTAATATTAAGCTTGAATCTGTTGTGTGCTCTTGTGTTGTTGTGGTTGAAGCTGAAGTAGTTTTTGATAGGCAGGACATTGCAGCATATGATCTTGTGGGCAATACTTAGATCATGTTTAAGGCATCATAGTTCTAAGCTTTCAAGACCCATGATTGTAAGTCTAGTTTTGTAGGGAATTCTGTTTCGGGTAGAGGAGTGAAGGGCTCTTCTGGTGAAGTATCTTTGGACATTTTCGAGGGTGTTAAGATCAGAAATGTGGTATGGGTTCCAAACAGACCTCCTAAACTTTGCCTCTTGTTCTTCACATCTGTGTGGGGAAGACAGGCCTCACTGGTTTTTCCCTGGATGGAATTGATTCCCTTCTCCTTTTTGGAACTGTTCTGTCTTTATCAGTCCTTCTGTTTCCTTTATTTCCCAAGTGCTTGCATTCATGGATGTTTTTACCATCAGTTCCTATGTTACTTTATTTGACATTAGCATATATGCTTTCTTTCTGGAATCAGCTTCCCCCAGAGTTTCATACTGCCCTCCAGCCTCCTTGCCTTCCGAAAGAGTCTCAAGACACACTGTGGCCAACTCGATGTTACTCTCACAGTCACACGACCCTTCCCAGCTAGGCCGAACCAGGTTTTGTGGCTCTATTTTTTTTTCTATGAGAAACATCTTTTTCTCCCTCTCCCATCTCTCTCCTCCTCTCATCTTTCTTTCTCTTTCTCTCTCACATCTCTCTCTCTCTCCCTTCCTCCTCACTGATCTCTCTCCCCCTCCCTCATCTTTCTCTTTCTCCCATTTTTCTCTTTCTCCCTCTCTCTCCCCTTCTCTCTCTGTGTGCTGAGGAATGATCGCCACACCAGTGATGGCTTCTCTTCGGGTGACCCTCCTTCCCCTCTCGCTATTCCCTGGCTGGCTGTGGCACACGGGGAAACCCTCCTCAAGCATGTGCCAAAGCGCAGCAAAGGTGCTTGTGGAGAGTGGGCAGGGGGTAGCTGCTTGCTTAAAAAATGTCTTTGGATGTGGCTTCTCTCCTGCCCTAAGGATACAGCCATTGCCTTGCCATGTCCAATCTCCCTTCCCCACAGCTCTCCAGCCAAGCAGAGAGGGCGTGAAGTCCAGTCTGAAGCGGCAGGAAGTGAAAGCTGCCTTATGCGCAAGTGTAAAGCAACTACAGGGCCATTTCTCCCATTTTAAGGATCTGGCCATCGCCTTGCTATGCCCCCACTTCCACTCCGCATGAGAAGAGGGAGAGGAAGGTCACTGGAGCCTTCACTTCCTACTCCTTCGGGATGGAACTGATGCCCATCCTACTCTGACAGAGCTGCAGGGGGAGGGGGAGGAGACATAGAGTCTGCGGAGAGGGGCGGCATACAAATTTAATTAATAATAATAATAATAATAATAATAATGGCAAGGCAATTGGGAAGGAGAGAAGCCATGTCCAAAGACCCTCAAGCAAGCAGCTGCCTGCCCTTAGTGCACACCTTTGCTGTACTTTGGTGCTTGCTGTTGAGTCTCCCTGCACATGCTCACCCTCCTTGCCGTGCCATAGCCAGCCAGGGAGTCATGAGAAGGGCAGGAGGGCTGCTATGTTCCTCAATCAGCACCGGAGAATCAGCCACTTTACCAATATGTTTATTTAGCTCAGTACCTAGAGAGAGAGTGTCGGCGATGGTTGAGCTAAGATACACAAAGTCATTGACAACCTCCAATTCTTGTGCAAAGATTATAATATGGGAAGGTGAATCCACGTCCTGATCCATCACTTGCGTTTTTTTCAGGCTGATTGTTAATCCAAAATATCAGCAAGATATGGGCTACTTAGAATAAAAAGTTAAAAGTGCTAAAAATTAAAATTAGAAAAATTGAACAGAGAAATTAACAGTATTCAATTGCATCCACTTTATAGTACTGTTTGATCTTTTTTTTCTGATACAAGTTTTGGCATGGATATGATTTACAAAACTTTCTGGACAAAATTGTTGATGATGCAATCAGAGAGTGAATCAGTCCAGCTTCTCTTACCTATTGTACCCCATCGAGGCTCATCACTCCATTGTAATCACAGGGCAATTTCCTTTTGACTTGAACTGCAGAAAAAACCTGGAAGCCTAGTTTTCAAACATGCATCTGTCATTGTCCTATCTGGATAATGCACTATGCAGGCATTATGTAAATGGATCTTGTAAGATTAACCATACAAATCTAATAAAATAAATCTAATAAATAATAATAATAAGTTTCCTTAATCGTTGAAGTCAACTTATCATTATTTTATCATTATCCTTTTAATTTATTTTAGCCCTATGATCTCTAGTCTCATTTACTTAGGTCCTATCCTCAGCAAATTGTGTTCAGGCGAATCCATTTTCTTCCTGGGGAAACAAACAACTACACCAAATTATTGTTGTGAGCCACCCCGAGTCTCCGGAGAGGGGCGGCATACAAATCTAATAAATTATTATTATTATTATTATTATTATTATTATTATTATTATTATTATTATTATTATTATTATTATTATTATGTCAATACAACACAGCAAACGAGATCACTATTCTGGATTTCGTATTTCATCACCAGTCGGGTGCTTCCCAAGCACCTAGGACTGCGTGATGTAGCGGCAAATTATGTTTGCCAATCCCAGTAAAGCGGCCTTTTACAGTTGACCGATGGAGATTTTGTCAATTCCGATGGTTTTCAAATGTCCGCTGAAATCCTTTGGCACTGCGCCCAGCGTGCCAAGTACCACTGGGACCACTTTCACTGGCTTATGTCAGAGTCGTTGCAGCTCTATTTTTAGATCTTCGTATTTCATTAATTTCTCTAGCTGCCTCTCCTCAATTCAATATGATGATGATGATGATGATGATGCCGGCCTTAAAACGATGGTTGCCATTTCTGCATCCTCTCATAATACAGATAAAAGCAAATAAGAAGCCTCTTCTCTCTCGAAGGGAGAAAGAAAGCGCGCTGAGGGAGAAAGAGCGGAGACTACATTTCCCAGAACGCCTTGCCTAGGAGCTTGTGTTTGGATTGGCTACTGTCCGGCCCAATTGGGGACGGGAAAGTAGCGTGGATAACGGCCGCTAGCAGGTAGACGGGAGGTATTGGAAGGGCGCCGTTGGGAAGCCATGGTACCGCTACGGCGCTTAAGGCTGCACCTGTCTGCGGGGAGCTGCCTCCTCTTCCTCCTTTGTTTCCAGTTCGGGGGAAGCCAAAAGAAGAAGGAGGTAGACCACCCCCCTTCAACCTCCCCCATCTTTCCTTCTTCCCCGGGAGCACCGATAAGGCAGTTCTGTCCAACCCCCGCCCTTCCCTCCACGCTGCCGGCGCCGTTGGTTTTATTATTATTATTTTATTTTAGTGTATCTTTGCTTTCCCTCTGGTTCCCACTGAATGCCATTCTGATCCCTCGCTTTCCTCTATGCGCGCTTTGGCATTTTCCGTTCAGAATGGGTTCGCAGCCATTGCACACACGCAGCCCCGAATTGTCTTACGGCATCGCCATCTCTCGGGCTGCCCTCCGAGTAAATTCTCCCCGGGGAAAATGCACCGGTAGCCGTTCTTCTAGGTGCAGAGAAGTGCAGCGTGGGAGAAACAATGGGTCCTTCAGGGCCCGGCCTTCAAGGTGTAAATCAGGTGGAGAGACAGCCTACTTGAAGGCTTGAAAGTAATTACTCATCCATCAGGGACTCGGCAAAGAGGTTTTTTTGTTTTCCAAAACGTTACAATAAATCAATAAACAAAGATTGCCTTCTTTGATCGCACACTCCTTTTTTTTCCTATCATGATTTCCAAAGTAAATAAGATAAATTATTCTGGGCCCTGGTTTTTTTTCTCCAGAGAACTCTGGTCCTTTGAAGCAAGTGTTTGGGAATAAGAGAAATGAATTTGATATAAAAGATGGTGACTTTTATACAGGAGAATAAAGCATCCTTTTTGGACTTAATTGCTTGGAGTCTTTTCCCCGTATTTTGTGTAATATTTAAATTTATTTATTAGATTTATATGCCACTCTTCTCGCAAATCCATCTTTAGAATTTTCTAAAAATAGAATTTGATATTAGTTGTGCTCTTACAGGTTTTGATTAAAATTAAGTTCTTCCTGTAGCACAGAGAAAAGGACTAGCTGAAAGGGCAAGGAAAAAGAAAAGAGACAACCTGAGTGGAAGTAGGACCACATTGACAAAAGGAATATATAATACATCTCTGGGATGCCTAGACTTTTCATTGTGGGTAGAATAAATTAGATTTTAGTCTAACCAGATTCAGTTTTTATGTAATGTACTCATTGTAAGCTATAAATGTAAAGTTCCGAAACTTTGAAAAATAAGTTCATAGATGTGGAAAAATGGGGAACATCAAACAGGAGATTAAAAATAAATAAATAAAAGTGAACTAGATGCAAAGGAAATAAAACAAAAGTGAAATTTAAGATAGAGAACATTAAAAAAGCATATGAAGAGAAAAAGAAATCTATAGGTATATTCTTTATTTCCCTGCAAGTACAAGGTCAGCTTTTAAAAAAATCAAACAAGTGTTGATCCATTGATTACTGCAGGATTGATTGATGATCTTTTCACCCACACCTGATATGCATTGGGGTTGAAATAATCATCCCTCCGTAAGTTTGATCACTATGGATTCAACATGCTATTTTATTTTCTAAATTATTTGAATATTAAAACATATAAAATTTGGTTAAAAGTTAACCTCTTTGATCACACACTGTTCCATCAAAACTGTTGAAGTAAAGAAAATAAATTATTCAATGACCTGAATTTTTCAGTGGTTTATGAGTGAGAAAGAGAGAGGGAGGGAGGGAGGGAGGGAGAGAGAGGGAGAATGTGTCTATGTGATAAAGAACACTGATAAATTAGAATTATATTTATTTGGTTATTTTTTTAACAAATTTTATAAACCATGAAATTTGTTCTTGTGTTTGGAAAATACAACTTGCTTCTTTGTTTTAATCCTTAACTTTCATCTGTTCATTTTTGTTATTAATATATGCTATTTCAGAGGTGTACCATATGTCGGGGAAAATGAGGCAGTCCTAATATTATGAGGTAGATTGTTTGGTAGATTGTTTTCTGCGTGGTAAGGAGGAATAGAAATAAAAAGTTTATGAAATAGCAAGCAGTAAACCTGAAAATGTAATAAGATGCATGAATCCTATTTAATATCCAAACTTTCACTGATCTTAGGTGATAACCTTTAAAATAATTGGACAATCTAGTTACCTGTCACAATGCAGGTATTCTGGCACCTACTTTTAATTTGGCTACAAAGAACAGGAGAAACAGCAATGAAACCCTTGCTTCTGTTGTTAGGCATTTTCGAAATAGCAAAATATTTGTATATGTGACAGCTCCAATATTGTCTCCTGAATGAGAGAAAGAGTCCACAACATTTAAGCCCTCCTAGATTCTGGCTGTTGCTGGATGGCCAACTGGAAGCCATGACAGTATGGGTTTTTGTTTAATTCAGTTAATGTTCTAGCTGTTTTTGTATTACCGATTTTAAAGAATGAATTATGCTATGAATCACTGCATATGTTTTGATTTTGGCAGGTAAAATCTAGGAAATTAATAACAAAGTTATGTTATTCTATTGATAAGGCTGATAAACCAAATTGCATTTGAACAAAACAAGTCGATGTTAAGAGAAAGTAGCATGAACACATTTCATTTTAGGGGAAAGAAAAGTTACAATCTTGCACTGGAAATCCAATTAAGGCAGGAAATCAGGGTTTTTTAAGATACCGCTATTGGGCTTAGAGAGCTCAGAAATGGATCCAGTGTTTTACCTATAGAGGGGGGGGGGAGGAAGCATCTCATTTTTTGTTATTAGACCTAGAAATGTATAATTGCTCCCTCTTTGGCCCATTAGTTATAGAAAATCTTCCATTGCTCCCTCTTTGGCCCATTAGTTACAGAGACTTGATTGGCCTTCAAATGCTTTGGAACATTTCCTGGTTTTGCAGGTGGCTGGACCAGTTTAGTTCCTTAGGGATCATGGGGCAAACTGCACCAGCTTCTGGAATTCTGACAGGCCAAATTCTATATTTTGATGTGTCGATATAACCTCCTTTAGTGTCAAGGAAAGTGCTTGTTTGCAAATTGCAATTTTAATTTCTCATTGCAAGAGGCACTGACATTGCGTTACAAGAAATCAAGCCCCAGTAAGTTTTCTGGAAACTTTGTGTTTGTGTTTGTCTTTCGTATCAAGGCATAGGATAGTTCTAACATTCCATTCTTTGGACTGAAATACATTAAATAGAAGATGAAATAGCAAAGATTGATGAACTCCAGGTGAGATAATAACAGCTGCCATTCTTTGTCATGAACTTCAACATGACTGTTCTTTATGGAACATTTGTAATAAGAACCTGATTGTTGGAATATTTTGGCATAATTCTTTTTATAGGTGACAGCAGAATTGGAGTGATGGAGATAATACTTGGATCTTTGTGGCAATGTTATTAAACAGTTTTCTTGAAAAAACTCCATGCAGTCAATAGAATATGATCAAAGAGATACTGTCACAAGTAGGTGTGGCTGATAAACTGAAATGTCTCTATTATCATTTATCAAGCATGCACATTTTATTTTGAATAATATCTATGAATTCCAGATAGCAGTAGGAAAGAAATTGTGAATCCTACAACTACACTGTAAAGATTAGTATGTCTTAAACATCAGTGATGTAAGATACATTCCCATCAGTCTTTTTTTTTAGTATTACAGTATATTTTATTTAATCATATTTTAGATCAATATTCTGCATTTTTCCAAGTGCTAAAAGTAGCATACATAACATCTTAGGCTTTATTATTAAAAAGATAACATATTAAGTAGATTTTCCTGAGTTTGTATAGTTTGGGGTATTTATTTATTTATTTAATTTATTTATTTATTTGATTTTTTATTCTGCCCTTCTTAGACTCAGAGCGGCTTACAACATGTTAGCAATAGCACTTTTTAACAGAGCCAGCATATTGGCCACACAATCTGGCTCCTCATTTTACCCACCTTGGAAGGATGGAAGGCTGATTCAACCTTGAGCTGGTGATGTGATTTGAACCATTGACCTGCAGATCTAGCAGTCAGGTTTAGTGGCCTGCAGTATTGTACTCTACTCACTGCGCCACCTCAGCTCCATATATGTGAACTTGGGTTTCTCTGTCTTATCAATTAAACTCCACTAGCTATAGATCAGTGTTTCTCAATCTTTGGAACTTTTAAGATGTGTAGTCTTTAACTCCCAGTCTTTCCAACCAGTTTGTTTAAAATATTCACAGATGACCGTATGAAGTAAGTCAACAAGTCCCGGACTATTTTGAATCTTAAATGTACCTACAAACTGCAAGCCACCATATTGGATATACCTTTTACTCAGTAATCTTGGGAGAAGAGAAACTTTGTGCATTCATGCCATATTGATAAAATATTAAAAGAAGAAGAAAGAAAACATTGGTTGTACCAATTCCAGCAATTTGATATACAGTACCGTATTTCAGGAGAATGTCTAAAGCAGTGATAGTGAAGGTTTTTTGGTTTGTGTTCTGCCGGGCTCTCTGGTAGAAGCCTCCCGAAAATTCACGGGTACAAATTTCAGACACACACACGTTTGAAAATTCAAAACAATGTCCTTTATCACAAAATTCAAAAGAAACAAAGCACCCTTTTTGTATTGCAAAGAGCACTCTTCCCCAAAACAACCTTGTCGGCTGTAGTATCTGTGAAGAAACGTCACAGCCCTCCTTCCCACAAAGTGAAACACACACACACTTTACTCTGCTTTGGTGTCAAAGGCGTGAAAAATACACTTCCATTTATTTATATTATAGAATAATGAAAATACTGATGTTCCCTATCTAGTTCATGGAACCCATTTCATGGCATGCAAAGTAACTCTAAAACTCCTGCTCATCAGTTTTCTTTTAAAATGATAGTGTGAAGTAATCTATTAAATACATCAAAAACAATGTTACCCTCAATGATGTGTGAATACGAAAAGTATGCTTGCTTATATTTTATGCCTTCTTAAAATGAAAGTCATGTATAAAGCCATTTTTCATAGTAATTTTGTTAAAAATTAAAACTCAAAGGATAAACTAATACAAACTAGACAAAAATAAAAAAGTGCAGGAAAAAAAATAGAAAAAAGGAAATAACTGTACAGTAGAGTCTCGGTTATCTCTCCTTTGATAATCTGACATTCCGGATTATCCCACGTTGTAGCTGCTTGGGGACATGGTTGTAGGCATTTCTGCACCCCCTAGACATGCCCCCAACATGGTAGCTGCGACGGAAAAGCAGGCTGGGAGGAGGGAAGTGGGTGAGCGGAGCGAGAGAGCCAAGGAGGGAAACGGGTAAGTGAGAGAGAGAGCCAAGGAGGGAAGCGGGCGAGAGAGCAAGACAGCCATGGAAGGAAGCGGATGAGCGAGCAAGAGAGCCAAGGGGGGAAGTGAGCGAGCGAAAGAGAGAGCGAAGGAGGAAAGTGGGCAAGCGAGCGAGAGACCCAAGGAGAAAAGCGGGAGGGCGAGCCACATACAATAGAGTCTGGATTATCCAACATTTTTGGTTGTCCGACTATCAGACCACCGGTTTATGTTGGATAACCGAAACTCTACTTTACATATCTATATATATTTTCATAATAAAAACAAACAATTTTAATAACTTATCCATCTCTTAAAATACAATAAATGATCTCTTCTCATATTATATCTCTTATCCATAACCAAATCCTTATAAATGTTGTATTTTCGGTCCTGATTAGTAAAAGTTCATTAAATTTAGCAGATTAACAAAGTATCTATTTTAACTTTGATTCAGTGAGCCAACTTTATATTCCTTCCTTCTATTTGTAACAGTCTTGATATTTAGTACCTTCAAATAATATCCTAAAACTTGATTTCTTTTTATTTTTTCTTTGTCACTTCTCACAAAATTCTTCAAAATTTTAAGAACGTTTTTTGTATTATACAGGTCACTCTGTTGATTTGTTATTTGTATTTCCCTTTTAATTATCAAGGCATCAGTCAGTTTATGGCAGGTTTAAAACTTTGGGAGATGAGCAAGTGGCCTAAGGACTAAGTTTCCAGATATATTTGAAATAAGATTTTAAATTAATTATAAGAATCTTTCCATGGGAAAATACTTCTGTTTTGAATTCTGTAACAAAACCCTGAAAGCATGGAAACTAGAAGTAAATAAAAATTATAGATAAATAACAAGAACACTTACATTTGATATACAAATAAAATGAAGCAAAATATTTTAACATTCAGCTTACTGAAGAGTATTTTTGAACAATATTTCCAGACATTAATTTAAAATGATCTGTCTCTGTAAAGAGAATATGTTTAAAAGATGTTAAGGAAGATGAACAAGTTATAGTAGACTTGAGACTGATTTGAAAATGGATTTAAAATTAATTTATAAGAATTAACGAGTTATGTAGAAAAAGACCCAGGACATACAAAAGATGTTGAACCTACAGAAGATTGAGATTAATGGCTTAATGCAGTAAAACAAAGGGAAGGATTTTTTTACTTCTTAAGCACACATTTAAATGCTTGCTTGTGCTACTTTTATCTTAGTAGCTAAATGAAATTGATAAATATAATCTGGCTGACTTTGGTCTCCTTTCTTTTTGTTTCTAAACTTACTTTGCATACAACATTGCATTTAAATATACCCAGGGCTCACATGAAAGAGAAAGGCATTTTAATGAACATTATTAAAAATGTGAAATAAAACCCATGTGGGGTGTGTGTACATGTTTTTATATTATTATAATATAGCACATAATATATTTGAGGGGGAAAGATGGCTCAGTGGTTGAAGTTGCTAACTCAGCTGAAAAGCTGACAGCCCGGGTTCAAGTTCCAAGTGCTGGACAAAAAGGTGACCTTTACATTCTCCAGCTCCTGCCTATTTAGTGGTTAGAAAGCATTTATTTTATTTTATTTATTTATTTGTCAAACAATTATAGGGTGATAATTTGTACATATTAAACATTAGATAAGTAATGATAAAAAGTAGCAAAAGAAGACAATAGGACAGAGATGGTAGGCACAGTGGTGCGCTTATGCACGCCCCTTACAGACCTCTTAGAAAGGGGGAGAGGTCAATTGTAGATAGTCTAAGGTTAAAGGTTTTGGGGTTAGGAGTAGAAACCACAGAATCAGGTAGTACATTCCAGGCGTTGATTACTCTGTTGCTGAAGTCGTATTTTTTGCAGTCAAGTTTGGAGCGGTTTACATTTAGTTTAAATCGATTTCGTGCTCGTGTGTTGTTGTGGTTGAAGGTGAAGTAGTCGTTAACAGGTAGGACATTTTGGTATATGATTTTATGAACTATAGTTAAGTCGGAACGGAGACGACGGAGTTGTAAGTTATCTAAACCAAGGATTTCAAGTCTGGCGGAGTAAGGTATTTTGTTGTGAGAAGAGGAATGAAGGACTCTTCTTGTGAAATATTTCTGGACTCTCTCAATTGTGTTGATGTCAGATATGCAATGTGCCTACAGGTGAGCTGTATTCTAGGATTGGTCTGACAAATATTTTATAAGCTCTTATTAGCAGTTCAAAATTACCAGAGAAGAATCTGCGAAGCATTAGGTCAACAACTCTTAAAACCTTTTTGGCAATGTTGTTGCAGTAGGCTCTAGGACTTAGGTCATTGGATATGAGTACTCCAAGGTCTTTGACAGATTGAGGGTTATCAATAAGTTCAGTTCCTCCAAGTTTATATTTAGTATTCTGATTCTTTTTACCAATGTGTAAGACAGAGCATTTAGTGGTGGAGATTTGAAGTTGCCAGGTTTTAGACCAGTCTGCTACGTGGTCAAGGTCTTTTTGAAGGGTAGCAGCATTGTCAGTGGTATTAAATAGTTTGACATCATCTGCAAAGAGAACGCAATTGCTAGTGATGCAATCGCAAAGATCGTTTATGTATAGTATGAATAGTGTGGGTCCTAAAACACTACCTTGAGGGACACCACTGTTAGCAGGAGCAAAATGCGAGTACATAAATATTTACCACTTTGGTGGGAGGATAACAGTGTTCCCTGCACCTTTGACATTTAGTCATGCTTGCCACATGATCATAGAAGGGTCTTCAGACACTTCCCTCAACTAAGAAACAGATGAGCACTGCCCCCTACAGTCAGACACTGGACAAGGGAAACTATTATCTTTATATAATATTTTTTTAAATTCTGGATTCTTAAAGAGCAAGGTAATGTATACGACACTCCATTGGTCATGTGTACAATAACAACCATGTATTGGTTGTTGCAATGGTTGTAATAGTTCTGCAACCCTCCATGGCTGTGGGTGAGCTTAAAACTGAGTAGCAGTTGTCTTAGTCCAGCAGTTCTACTGGTATATCCTTGAATACAACTATATTTCCAGCAGTTTCAGAAATGGTTTCTTTTTGCTTTTTCCATTGGTATTCTGGCAACCAAGGGTATAGGGCAGGATATAGTGTCAAACTGGATTTCATTGAAGGCTGCATCAAGGTTGTATTTAACCTTGGGGGCCCAGGGTGGGTGTGGCCAGCTGTGCATCACTTGTTTTGGGGGCACCTGTGGAGGCCTGAGTGCTCTGCCAGCAAAAATGGGCTCCCAAGCTCTGTTTTCGGCTGCAATGGTCTCCTGCAACCTTTTGCCAGCAAAAGCTGAGCTCAGTAGGACCCTCTTGAGCTCCGTTTTGCTGGCAGATGAATTATGGGCAGGTCCTTCACTGTTTCCAGGGCAGCCCCGTGGGCCAGATCTAAGTACCACAGAGCCAAGATAAGGCCCAGGGCCTTGAGTTTGACACCCTTGATACAGAGCATCACATACTGTACATATAATCTAATTTTATGGCAATACAATGCCTGTACCCTTGACTGCGATACCAAGTGAAATTTTTTACCATGTGGAAATTTTTTTGGGAAAAAGTAATCCTACTGTTCTTTTAGAAATAAAGTACTATCTAGTATGCATATTTAGCAGATGACATCCATTTTGAAGACTCCATTAACAACCAGATTCCATTTTTGGGAAAATAGTGATGATGTTCAACCTTTATGTAATGTCAGTGTAGTATTTGTTAGCCATGAGGCTAGGTTCTTCTGGAGGAAGATGCTATTATAGAAAAGGCCCACTTCCTAATCCTCGCAGCTGACATTTCCTGATAGGACTTTCTGCTGAATTGAGTCCCTTGTTCACAATTTTGACACAAATACTGTGTCTGAATAAGAGAATAAAATATTTACAAATACTATATGATAAAACTATGTACCAACTTAACTCTAGAGCAATTTTATTTATTATGTTCTTAGTGCCAGATCTCACTTCATATGAAATCTAAATTTAGACTGTATACCCATACCTTTCTCTCAAAATATCATTTGGCTACTGTCCAGAATAGAATTAAGCATATTTATGATGATGAAATTATTGTATTGTAGCTATGTTTTTATAGTTACATATTCTTTTTCAACAGGCATCTTTGATCAGCATAAAATTGCAATGCTGTTGGAATCAGTATGAATTGCTTTGTGTAAAAACATGCTGAAAACTTCTGAAACCAATTAAATTTGGCTTTAATGTCTTATTAGTTTAATTTTCTACAATGTTCAAGCTATAATTAAGTTCCAATTTTCAGAAAAACTACCAGTATTTACTTTTTCTTTTCATTATAGGAGGATGGTAATTCTATACTAGCCAAATATCAGGATAAGTCAGATAACATTTTTTCAAAGTGATACATACAGTGTAAAATTGTGAAATGTAATTCATTTTATTATATGCATGGAATAGCTACACATATATAAGATTTTTAATCGGGATACTTGGGTAGAGAGGGTATTTGGGAAAATACACTATCAATATCAATAGACAATTACAGTATATTAAAATTCCATTGTGTTTGTTAAGACTTTCTAAGATAGTTTGAAACTTTTTGATCTGTATGTGATTTCCACAGTTTCACTCCACTATGCTGGTATAGTTAGATTATTCTGAAAGTTACCATTTAAATATTCTGTAGTTAAATGTCCCGGTAGGCTAAACAACTGTGCCATTACTGTTTGAAGTCCTGAAATCAAATTTGTGTTTATTTCTGTTCCTCTGGTTTGTTTATCCAATATAAAATCCAGAGCAGTATTGTTGGCAAATGATGCCATGTATCACATTAGAGGAAGAACATTTGAAGGCATCACTAATTGTGTATAAGTTTGTTTGGGCCAATCAGTGATTGTGTTATTAGTTGGGGCAAATCTGGATTTATTGCAAGATATGGATTCCCATGTTGGCATAATTGTTCTATTGTTTCATGTTTTTGTGACAATCTGCTTTGGGTTGAGCGGGTTTTTTATATAAGTATGGGACTATAGCCAATATCTTTAAAATGTGATGTCATTGTCCAGTATGGTCTGTAGCTTTTTAATGGTGCAGTTTGGTGCCTTATGCTATAAGCTGAAAGGACAACCAAGTGATGTTCCATTATTCTGTTTTTCTGCTCTGCCTATGTGTCCTAGAAATTTATCAGGCTCTATTGGTTTGTGTGTTGATCTTGTTGAGTGGATCATTCAGTCTCTTCAATGTTGAAATGTAATTCTATTAGGTAAATATTTCTGCAAACTGTGTGAGAACAACTTGGTTTTATTGTGGAGACTGGCAATAAATGCTAAATTTGGTGATGAGTTCTGGATGAAAATAGAAAGCATGGAGGTATGCATGAAAACCTGTTGTTTTGCTGCATAATGTGTTTATACCTTTCTTGTGTAATTTTACTGTAACATCAAACTTGTTCTGCATTATAAGTTGAAAATGAGGTTGATGGTGGAATTAAAGTTGTTGGTCAGCTTGTTGGGTTATCATGCTTTTCTTGGGGCCTTGGATAGTACCTTGTTTTTTCCTGTTGAGGTTGTTGAAAAGGGGATTTTTTAAAAAATTAATTGTTCATTGTGGTTTCAACATTTTGGTGAAAACGTTTAAATAAACATCTAATTCCACGTGCAGGCAGTTATTTATTGGCATTCAGTGTGATCTGCAGTGACATATTCTCCCAGTATTTATTGTGTTGATAATGGCTATGTATTTGTTTCTTGCCTTGAAAGTATTCCTTAAATCTGAAATATTTCAAGGTTAGCATAGAGTTGCATATTTTATATTGGCTTAGTGGGGGCAAAAGGACGTTATGTAAGAAATGACTTCTTCACAGTCAGCATCGTGGATCACAGCTCCTGTGTGCAAGTATCTGGTTGAAATATAGCTGGCTATCAAATATATATTGTGTTCACACCTAGTGGTAAGCTGTAAAGTGGTTTGCTTGATTTTAAGTTAGCTGAATTCAGCTATTCTGTTTTTTAATGTCATAATTATGTTGTAACCTTATCTAATTATGGTTTATATAAAAGGTTTCAGCAAGGAAAAAAAAGGTTAAGCAAGTCTGACCATTACAAAGCCAAGAACAGGTGCAAACAAGTGAGTTCATTCCAAAGAGAAGAACAGATAATCCATGAAAGAAATGAAGAAGAAAAGAAATATTAGAATGTAAAAATGATATATTTTTCCTCCCCGTAAACCTTACCTCTAGTTCTTGGTTCTATTTTTGAAATTGCCCCAATTGTTCATTTTTGTTGGTGTAATAAAATCTAGGTGTTTGTTTTACAAACTTTGGTTAAGCAAACTATGGTTTAATGCAATAGGTGAATTTTGGATGTGGACTTAGAATTGCTTTTTTTTAAAGGTTGGTTGCTATCATTGATAGATGATAGTCTTATTAGGTAATTCTATAAAATATATTTTAGATGCCTTTTGGCGATTATCTCCCATAATCATCTCTCTTCATAATTTGTTGGTTAGTTTGGCGGTCAATTGCCCCCTGATGGCTTTAGTTATTACTGTTTTGTCCCCCATAGGATACCTAGGAGCTTTGCTTTGTTTTTCTTTCTTTTTAAAGTTCTGCCATAAATAAAGCCTGCCTTTTTTCTTTTTTCTCCTGCTTCTCCCAAGATAGCTGATGTATCATTTCCACTTATGTTCATGTGTCTTGGGGCAAATAACATCTGCAGCACCTTTGCTTCCATTGGCAAGTATTCCTGATCTCTAAAAAGAAAGTGATGTGGTAATTTTGTTGATGGATCACTGGGGAAATCGATGTAAGAGCAAAGAAGAGATGATATAGCAGACAGTTGATGGAATATGCAAGTTTTAATAAAGAAGAACAGTACTAATAACAGATGTAATGTAGTGGCAAAAAGTGTGACGTTTAAACCTGGATGTTCATGGATCCGTCTTCAGTATTGAATTTTCTATCTTTATCAAGCTATTGCTTCAGTTTCCAAAGAATAAAAAAGTAAGGTGATATTAGAAATTGTGGTTATGATTTTTAAGGTAATCACACTTGGCCAATAAAATTCTATTCTATTCTATTCTATTTATGGGAGATGTTGAATGATTCAGGAGCAACATCCTGTAGATATTGTTCTCTTTACTATCAATAACTTACTATTTTTTGACATGGACTAATTAGAAGATTGGAAGATTGAACCCGCTTCTTTATATTAGAGCTATTTGGAGGAAATTAAGACCAGGTATTGTTTATTGTGGCTGTTTGCAGAAAGCAGAGTATAGTCCTTGCGGGAAAGAAGATATCAGCAAAATGGAGCAAATACAAAAATAAAAATCAGCAGTACTCACCATAGGATCAGAAATAACAAAAATATAAGAATCATATCAATCAATATAATCTCCCTACAAGACACTAAACAGAGAATTATCTGGAAAGCTTTCCAAAAAGCCAATAAGAAAGTGCAACATGCAAGGTATTCTACAGCAGTGTTTTTCAACCAGTGTGCCGTGGCACACTAGTGTGCCGTGAGACATGGTCAGGTGTGCCGCGAAGCTCAGAGAGAAAGAAAGAGAGAAAGAAAGAGTGAGTGAGAGAGAGAAAGAGAACAAGAGAGAAAGCAAGAGAGAGAGAGAGAACAAGAGAAAGAAAGAGAGAAAGAGAGAGAGAGCAAGAGAGAGAAAGAAAGCAAGAGAGAGAGAGAGAAAGACATAGAGGGAGGTAGGGAGGGGGAGAGAAAGAGAGCAAAAAAGAGAGGAAAGAAGGAAGAGAAAGAAAGGTATGGAGAGAGAGAGAAAGCAAGAGGAAGGAGAGAGAAAGAAAGAGGAAGGGAGAGAAAGAGGGAAGGAGAAAGAAATAGAGTGAAAGGGAGGAAGAGAGAGAGAGAGAATTCTTTTGTCCAAACTTTTTTTAGTCGCCCCCCCCCACCACCACTCAATGTGCCCCAGGGTTTCATAAATGTAAAAAATGTGCCGCGGCTCAAAAAAGGTTGAAAATCACTGTTCTACAGTATGGGGCCAGCATATAGAATATTTTTTCTCTCTCTCGTTCCCTTGGTCTTCCTCAGAAATGGATTCTTAAATATCTTCTCCTGGAAGCATACATGGAACGAATGGAATCACTTTGGATCATTCTATTCACATTTGTCTGAATAGGTACCTTTCCAAAAAGGCAAGTGGATTTTCTTGGTTTCTTTCCTTGAAAATATTTCTCTTCTCATCCCACAACAACAACAACAACAACAATAATATAATAATTTATTATATTTGTATGCCACCCTCTCCTAAGACTCGAGGCGGCTCACAACAACAGTAAACAATATATGACAAATCCAATAATTAAAACTATGACTAAAACCCCTTATCATTAAAAACAACCGTACAATCCAATCAAACCATACATAAATCTTACTAGCCATGGGATACATCAATCACCCCATGCCTGGTGACATCGGTGGGTTTTCAAAGTCTTGTGGAAGGCAAGGAGGGTGGAGGCGGTTCTAACCTCTGGGGGGGAGATGATTCCAGAGGGCCGGGGCCACCACAGAGAAGGCCCTTCTCCTCGGTCCTGCCAGATGACATTATTTAGTAGACGGGACCCGGAGAAGGCTGACTCTGTAGAACCTAATCGGCCGCTGGGATTCATGAGGCAGAAGACGGTCCCGTAGATATTCTAGCATAGCAATAGCAATAGACTTATATATCACTTCACAGTGCTTTACGCCCTCTCTAAACTGTTTACAGAGTCAGCCAACAATCTGGGTCCTCATTTTATTGACCTCGGAAAAGTGGAAGGCTGAGTCAACCTTGAACCTGGTGAGATTTGAACTTCCAAATTGCAGGTAGCCATCTATCAGCAGTAGTAGCCTGCAGTACTACATCCTAGCCACTGTGCCACCTCGACCAAGAAACTTAGAACTGAAAAAGCTTCTTGGACCAGAAGCAAAATGTTTTCAAGGAAAAAAAAATCAAGGAAGTCCACTTGCCTTTTGGAAAAGCATCTTTGGGCCATTGAATTGAACATTTTTCAAAATATTTTTTATGTTCTTTCAGTGAAAATAAGGGCTAAAATACAATCATTTATGTAAACTTTTGCCAACTATGGAACATAGTTGCCCATTTTGGATGGTTCTAAAATGCCTGTTTTAGAGCTATGACTTGGAAAATTTCAGCCACAAACTTTTTTGTGTCATTTGCAATAAATTAAATGCAGTGCCTAGAGCAATTCAAGATCCCTTCTGTAATTAGATTGTCTTAAACTTTGTTCCCATCCCAGATGTCTTTTGTTGGCAGCCCAGCTTCCATAAGACAGTTCAGCAAGTTAATTGATCTTTTCTACTGAACTGTGCTGCAAATACTTACCCAACACTTCCCGAATAACCCCATGGAAATATCCAGATTGTTTTATCTAGTATTATGGTTGCAGTAAGCAACTATTGTTAAATTGAACTTGATTTTTCTGTCATAAGAAAGCTATGTTTATATTGCTTGTAAGCCAACTTTAAAAATGGTTGGTGGTTTCCAACTTGCTAATGCAAAGCAGATGCCTTTCAGATTTGTTGTATGGCTACCATCAGTTTCAGTCAAACAGAAGGTAATGGGAATTGTAGTGCATCAAATCAGAAGGTTTCAGAAGGCTGATGCAGTTTGTAACAGCAGATTTTTAATAGCATGGTGCTATTGATATGGAAGGCTGCTACAGATTCCACTTCTTGTGTATATCAGCCTTAAGCTCTTTGTTTCCAAAACATTTCGGCCTGGATTTGAGTTTTTCTTCATCTTTGGCATTACAATAGTTTCTATAACTTCCAGTTGAGTAGCATCTAGATAGCCTTGAAGGAGAAATTCAAGGGTGACTACATAAAATGTGAGAAGAGGATAAGAAAGTTTTCTCTGATATAAGGTGGGAAGAATTTCTGTTGTGGTTTTAGGATTATGTTGTTATACTCTAGCAATAAAATATTATGAATATTTGTCTTGGGTTATTGGGCTGCCTGATACCTTCTGAAGAAATTTCAAACTGTCTTTCTATTTGTTTTTTTTATTATTTCAGAGATGAAACTTCACAACCAAACAATTATGAAAACTTTGATAGATCTTTTTAAAAATCAGATGAAATTTTAAAAGTTGCCGTAGACAGCTATGAGCTTCTGTCCCTCTTGCAATGATACAGGTGAAACTTGAAAAATTAGAATATTGTGCAAAAGTTCATTCATTTCAATAATGCAACTTAACATGTAAAACGTGAGAGAGACTCATTACAGTGGACCAACACCAACAGATGACATGGCTCTCCAAATCAACACAGACTGGACTTCAAGCATCTTGCAGTGTGCGACTCTCCATGCTTCCTCCATACTCTGGGCCCTTGGTTTCCAAATGAGATGCAAATGTTTCCACAGTCTGCTAATTTGGGGAGCCACGTCATCTGCTGATGTTAGTCCACTGTGCTTCATTAAGTCCAGCTGTCTACCAAAATTTTTTGGAGCACTTCATGCTTCTTTCTGCAGATGAGCTTTATGGGGATGCTGACTTCATTTTCCAGCTGGACTTTGCACCTGCCCACACTGCCAAAGACACAAAAACCTGATTCAATGACCATGGGATTACTGTGCTTGATTGGCCAACAAATTCACCTGACCTGAACCCCATAGAGCAATGGTTCTCAGCCTTTCTAATTGATTTATTTATTAGATTTGTATGCTGCCCCTCTCCGCAGACTTAATCCCGCGACCCCTTAATACATTTCCTCATCTTGTGGTGAGCCCCAACTATAAGTTTAGTGCCAATTCTTCCAACAGATCTTTAAGATGATTGGCAAGAGGTCAGAAGGACACCCCCCCTGTAAACGTCTGATTGGTTGGATTGTAAAAATATGTTCCGAGATGCCAGAATAGAAGCTTTAGTTGCTAATACCATTGGAAATTTGTCTTTTCCCATGGTCTTAGGTGACTCCTGTGAAATGGTCATTCGACCCCGAAAGGGGTCCCGACCCCAAGGTTGAGAACCACGGCCATAGAGAATTTATGGGGCATTACAAAGAGAAAGATGAGAGAAAGGACACCAAACAATGCAGATAAGCTGAAGGCTGCTGTTGACGCATCCTGGTCTTCCATAATACTTTAGCAGTGCCACAGGTTGATAGCTTCCATGCCATTCCTCATTGAGGCAGTAATTGCTGCAAAAGGGGCCCAAACCAAGTACTGAGTACATATGCATGCTTATACTTTTCAGATGTCTGATATTATTCTATGTACAATCTTTGCTTTATTGATTGCATGTAATCTAATTTTTTGAGATTGTAGATTTTGGGGGTTTTATGAGCTGTATGCCATAATTATCACAATTATGACAAATTACAGTTTGAACTATCTTGCCTTGCATGTAATGAGTCTCTCTCCCATATATTACATTTCACCTTTTAAGTTGCATTACTGAAATAAATGAACTTTTGCACAATATTCTAATTTTTCAAGTTTCACCTGTATTTTCTAATCTGAATTTCATCATAATTACTCTCACTTAGACTAGAAGAAGAGAAATCCTAGGAAGAAGATTTTCCTTGGTTAAAAAAAATAAAGTTTGACATGCAAACTAGTTTAAAATATAGAATTGTGACCCCAATCTTCAATGGGTCTCGTTCTTTAGAAGGAGTTAGGCAGCCCTGGAGGCCAAGGAGAGCAACATGTTATTAATGGGAAACGGGGCATTCCCACCAGAATGGACCGATGCTTATTGGAGCACAGAAGACAGACTATAAATGCATTGTGAATGCACTATTTCTTTAAGACATTATAACAGTTGTAAACCAAGGTAGGAGTCAAATATATAGAAACCCTGAGAATACTATGGAGAAGAAAAGATGGTGAATATGGTAAAGGCAGTGGAGGGCTACCAAAATTTTTACTATCACACTGTGGGCATGACTTATGCAGGACACCCTGCATTTTTTTTCAACATCTTTCAGTGCAAATTGGGTACTCTGGGGTGGAGCTCCATTTTCGCTACCCCACTGCATCCCCCCCCATCCAAGCAGTAGCCCACCCCTGGGCAAAGGTCGAGTAAGGGAGGAAAATAACAGCTGGTAGGACTATAAGGCGGCTGTTATATCACCTGCCTTTATTGTAAGGTTATAGTAACGGAATCCTGCTGGTCAGAAAGCATGTCTCATCTCCCTTCCTTTATGTCCAAGAGATGCTCCCCCCCCCATTCTTTCTATAGGCTGAGATTCCTTTTGCCTGTCTGTTGTCTTGTCTGTCACTCTTCTTCCTTTCCCACATTTATCTCTCAGCCCATTTCACAATTCAACACACCTGCACTTTCTTTTGGATTCAATTTACAGACGTTGCTAAACTGGATTTTTTTTAAAAAATAACTCAGGGTCCATGAACATCTTTCTGGATTTCCTATCCCCTCATTGATTCTTTACTCCATTTTTCCATTTATGAAATGGCCTTGTTCCCATTTCCTAAATATTTCTTTTATCTATTTTTTTATTTGTGATTAGCTGACAGCTGTTTCCTTTACTGTTTGGTACCAACCTAGATGCAAATTATGAAAAGGCATGAAAATAGGTCAACCTGGGGGAAGGGGGGATCCTTATTCTGCTGAGGCAAAACAACATTTTTTTGTTTTTGACATAGTTCTTATGGTTAAGTAGAGCTTCGAAGCGTAAGGCACCCTATTTTTATAATAAAGAATTGAGGAAAGTCGATAGTGGGATTTTATTGTGAAATTGTCCTTCTAGTAAAAATAGGAATGAAATAACTAAAACCATAAGCAGTGATACAGTGATCCCTCGATTTTCGCAGTCTCGATTTTCACCTCGAGGCTTGACTACTGTAACGCTCTCTACATGGGGCTACCTTTGAAAAGTGTTCGGAAACTTCAGATTGTGCAGAATGCAGCTGCGAGAGCTATCATGGGCTTTCCTAAATATGCCCATGTCACACCAACACTCCGCAGTCTGCATTGGTTGCCGATCGGTTTCCGGTCACAATTCAAAGTGTTGGTTATGACCTATAAAGCCTTTCATGGCATCGGACCAGAATATCTCCGGGATCGCCTTCTGCCGCATGAATCCCAGCGACCAGTTAGGTCCCACAGAGTTGGCCTTCTCCGGATCTCGTCGACTAAACCAGTGTTTCCCAACCTTTTTTGAGCCGTGGCACATTATTCATATTTTCAAAATCCTGGGGAACACTGAAGAGGGGGGGGGGGGCGGCTAATGAAAAGTTTGGACAAAAAAAAGTTGGCCTTCTCCGGGTCCCGTCAACTAAACAATGTCGTTTGGCGGGACCCAGGGGAAGAGCCTTCTCTGTGGCGGCCCCGACCCTTTGGAATCAACTCCCCCCAGATATCAGAGTTGCCCCCACCCTCCTAGCCTTTCGTAAGCTCCTTAAAACCCACCTCTGTCGTCAGGCATGGGGGAATTGACATGTTCCTTCCCCCTAGGCTTATAAAATTTTTGTATGGTATGCTAGTGTGTATGATTGGTTTTTAACTTGTGGTGTTCTTAAAATTAATTTAATATTGGATTTGTCTTGTATTGCTGTTGCTGTGAGCCGCCCCGAGTCTGCGGAGAGGGACGGCATACAAAACTGATTAAACTAAACTAAACTAAACTATTCCTCCATTTCGCTCTATTTCTCCCTCCCTCTTTCTCTCTCTTCCTTCCTTCCCTTCTTTCTCTCCATCCCTCTTTCTTTCTTCCTCTCTTTTTTGCTCTCTTTCTCCCTCCCTCTATGTCTTTCTCTCTCCCTCCCCCCCCTCTTTCTCTCTCTCTTGCTTTCTTTCCCTCTCTTTTTCTCTTGCTTTCTTTCTCTCTCATTCTCTCTCCCCTCCTTTTTCTCTCTCTCTCTTTCTTTCACCACGCCGTTGAAACACATCATAACTTCATTCCAGCGGCTCTCCAAGAACGAAACGCAGCAGGAAGATCTGCAACCTAACCGGGGCTTCTTCAGAGGGGAACAAACCAGCCCTAAGCACGGACTGAGTGTTTAAAACCATCGGAGCAAATGCTAGGGATTCAGCCAAGAAGGGGAAGAATTGCAGAGGAGCTGACAAGGGGCGAAAGGGTGGCTTGAAACATAGCCCACCCTGGTATTTATTGTTGCTCCTGGGGGAGGGCATCGTGGGACTGCAGCCGCCTCCCCCTTCGAGGTGGGAGATGACTTTCCGGCAACAGAGAGAAAAAGAGAGCTCGAGCCGGAGAGCGCCGTTGTCTTCGCCTCCGCCCGGCTCTGCAGCTAAGAGGCAGCAGCCATCAACCCCCTCGCCCTCCCAGGCGGCGCCCGGCCATGCTCCGCCTCCTGATAGCCAGGCCGACTTTTACCTGCTGCCGGAGCCATTTTCTCACACCCTGCCGCCGCCAGGGAAGCTCCAGCCGGGCGGAGCGCACCGTAAAACAAGAAGAAAAGGTCAGCTGTGAGGTGGCACCCTGCCTTTCCGCGGGACCTTTTCTTCATGTTTTATACGGTGCATTCCGCCCGGCTGCAGCTTCCCTGGTGGTGGCAGGGTGTGAGCTTTGGGGCCCGGAGGGAGGGAGGGTTGCCGGCGGTAGCAGGGGCAAGGTGGTCAGCTGTGAGGCGACTACTCCTGGTGCTGCTGCTGCCGCCGCCAGGGAAATCCCCCCACGCGCACTTAGCCATGGCGCACTTAGCTGCGTCTTTCAGTTTTTGAACCCTGCCCAGGAGCCAATCGCCAAAGGTAGGCTTTTGCAAAAGGTAGGCGATTGGCTCCTGGGCAGGATTAAAAAAACACGCTGGGTCCCATCGGGCAGGAGCCGGGGGACAGCTGCGAGTGGGAGCTCCAGGTCGGAGGCACCGGCAGCGCCCTGCCCAGCTGGAGCTTCCCTAGGAGCTTCGCGGCACACCTGACCGTGTCTCACCGGTTGGGAAACGCTGGACTAAACAATGCCGTCTGGCGGGACCCAGGGGAAGAGCCTTCTCTGTGGTGGCCCCGACCCTCTGGAACCAACTCCCCCCAGAGATCAGAGTTGCCCCCACCCTCCTTGCCTTTCGTAAGCTCCTTAAAACCCACCTCTGTCGTCAGGCCTGGGGAAATTGAGATATTCCCTTCCCCCTAGGCTTATTTAAATTTATGCTTGGTATGTCTGTATGTATGATTGGTTTCTTAAATTAGGGTTTTTAAATTTAACTTAAACTTAAATATTAGACTTGTTTATATTGTCTTATTATTATTGTTAGCCGCCCCGATTCTACAGAGAGGGACAGCATACAAACCTAATAAATAAATAAATGAATGAATCAATGAATCAATGAATCAATGAATCAATGAAGGAACAAACAAACAAACAAACAAACAAACAAACAGTGTCTCTGGTTGACATAAACAGTAGCATTTGGGCTACATAACTCATTGGGTTGCTTACTTGAACTACTAGAATATCCAGTGAATTTTATCCTGTCCTACTGATAAGATCCTCAACATTCCTCCTAAAATCCATTACTCAACTCTGGGACTCTTGTTTCCTTTCTTTGAAAGAAGAGCAGAACTGAGCCATCATAAAATAGAGGTATTCCTCGGCTTCTGGCCACAATTGAGCCCAAACCTATTGTTGCTAAGTGAAACATTTGTTAACGGAGCTTGCCCCATTTTACCATCTTTCTTGCTATGGTTGTTAAGTGAACTGCTGTAATGGTTAAATTAGTCAAACTGTTGGTCAGTGAAACTGGTTTCCCCATTGATTTTGCTTGTTAGAAAGTCGTAAAAGGGGATCACATGATCCTCGTGATACGGCAACTGTCATAAATATAAGTCAGTTGCCAAGTGTCTGAATTTTGACCACACAACCATGGGGGATGCTGCGTCAGTTTTAATTATGAAAACTTTTTAGTGCCGTTGACTGACCATTAAACAAGCTGTTCTTTTCCATTACTACTAGTAACGAAAGAGCTGAATTCTGAATTATCTGATAAATATTTTAATATTTCATGTGCTTCCATTGTGTTTTTTCTTAATAAGTGTTGCAAAGACTTTTTAATCATAATTTGAAGAATACATGATCAGACTGTTCAATTTTAGGCCAGAAATATTGAAAGATTGATCTTACACAAACATATAATGTTGTTCACGTCTGACTGACAGGTAATAATCCAAACAAAGGATTTAAGCTTTAACGGCTTTTCTTATTGCAGACTTTTCATGGTGCTCCATAACAGTCTAAGTTTGGCACCCTGAAGCATTTTCCTCTATGGGGTGCATTCAAAATTCATTTCTGTGAGCCATCCAGTTTTTTTTAAGTTTTCAAACTTGCCTAGGATTATTTGCAAGGAGGAAAGGGGGATCAATTAAGTGTCTAAGAGAAAAATGTGACCACCTACTGTTTAATGTAATTGGAGTGTTCCTTCCTCCCTTTGGCCACCTATAAAGAGGTTCAAAAGCACACATCTAAACCATAGGTGGGAACAGAAATGCTTTGTATAGTTGTTATAAAAGCCTTAAGAAAAATCCTGCTGAAACAGATAAACAACTGTCCCATCCAGCACTCATGGTCATGCAGTGACCAGCTGGTGTATTTAGGAAGGCTATAAAACATGGACAGAAAGTTGACAGCCTTCCTTCATTGTTGCTCTCTATCAGCAAATATGTTAGGCATGGCACCATATTTTGGAGGAGCAAATAACCATCAACCCTAATAGCCATTGTTTTCTCCCTTTCAATAGCTGTCTAAATTAGTGACTATTCTCATATTCTGGTCTTGATGGAATGTTTTCAGTAGTGCCTGTGATATAGTAAAACATATTAAACTGAATGAAAATGTGACTTTGTCTTAATGGAATGTGCTTCCAGTTGTGAAGTAGGTTATTATTTTCTACCCTTTTCTCATTTACTGGATCCTCATTTTGCCTTACCACATTTTGATCAAAACATAATTTCCAGTACTTAGAAGCAGCTTTTCTTTATATGCAATGAGCACATTTGGATTTTGAAAGTGAATTATGGGTGCAATCACCAAATGGCTAGGTAGTACGCACCTGTCACCGAGTACTAGGATAACTGAAATTCGCTATAAAGCAGTTGCTCATGAACTGGGAGAGCCTATGTTAACAAAGTGAACCAATGAATAGGCATAGCAACTAAGTCAGCCAATGGGAACTAAGCACATCTGAATCTGTGCAGAGAATCAAAACTGGAAGCTAGCTTAAGCTGGGTGTGGCTTCAGGTCTAAACTTTGTACTCTCTCACTATGTGCTTATCTGCTGCTGAAATGAAACTAACTGTTCTCTGCTGTCTGTAACTGCTTGAAGAAGAATCTATATTGGTATTTTAAAATTTACTTAATCTATATTCTTGTGTATAAAGAACTTAATGAATCCAACTGAATCAGTCATCTGTGTGTGCTTCTAGAAATTGGTTTTTCTGCAACAAACTTTAATAAGTAGCTTAATTTCTAATTTCTAAAGCCGGCATGGCACAGTGGTTAGAGTGCAGCACTGCACTCATCTAACTGTAGCTGTAGTTCAGCAGTTCAAATCTCACCACCTGCTCAAGGTTGACTCAGCCTTCCATCCCTCCAAGGTGGGTAAAATGAGGACTCAGATTGTTGGGGGCAATATGCTGATTCTGTAAACCGCTTAGAGAAGGCTGTAAAAGCATTATGAAATGGTATATGTCTAAATGCTAATAAAGTTGCTCTTTGAGCTCCCAGATGGACTTATTAAAGATAAGCACGTTGGATTGAAGCTGCATTATTTTTAATTTTTAGAAAATGTTTGTGAGTCCTATGTGAGATCCAAGACCATTATTTTGATGGAGAGCCATAGTTATATGTACCTGTGGACTGTTGCAATAATTCATTATTTCTTTAATCATGGTTTGAATAAATTGCACTAAACCCTAAACCATAGGTGACTGCCACTTTAGAGTTGTGATTAAGGCATCATTCCTTTGTGCTTTAGGCACAAAGCCAGCTGGATGACCATGGGCCAGTCACCCATTCCTCAACATTAGGAAAGAGGCAGTGCTAAAGACTTACAAAATCCTATCTAGATTATTTATTTATTTATTTATTTTATTAATCAGATTTGTATGCCGTCCCTCTCCGCAGACTCGGGGCGGCTCACAGCAATAATAATACAATGTAAACAAATCTCATATTTAAGTTAATTTAAAAAAACCCAATTTAGAAACCAATCATACATACTAGCATACCATGCATAAATTTTATAAGCCTAGGGGGAGGGAAAGTGTCAATTCCCCCATGCCTGACGACAGAGGTGGGTTTTAAGGAGCTTACGAAAGGCTAGGAGGGTGGGGGCAACTCTGATATCTGGGGGGAGTTGGTTCCAAAGGGTCAGGGCCGCCACAAAGAAGGCTCTTCCCCTGGGTCCCGCCAAATGACATTGTTTAGTTGACGGGACCCGGAGAAGGCCAACTCTGTGGGACCTAACTGGTCGCTGGGATTCGTGCGGCAGAAGGCGGTCCTGGAGGAATCATAACTGACAAAATCATAGACAGCCAGACAGCAGACAAACTGATACTATGGTTAAACATGACAATGTCAGGATTCATATAACACATTAAATCAAAATTAACCCAATCATTTTGACTGACTGCACTAAATAAAGTCAATAAATAAATGTTGCCCAGATAAGGTAAATTCCTTCATCAATAAATATTCTTAGAACCATGTTTAAGATACGGGGTTGATACAGAGTAGCATAATAATTGCTATTCTGTACGCTCAGATTTTGGTGACCATGTCATATCATACCGTTAAAGTTACAAGACTTCCCAATGGGGCTGTAGGATTTTCTAGATAATGCTTGATGCAAATTCAGTAACTGAAATGTATTATATAGAGCAGAATTGTGAAACTCGCGACACTTCATCATGTGAGGTATCACAACTTTTTTCCCCTTAGCTAAAAAATGGGGGTGGGCATGGCCAGTGCATGTCGTATCTGATCTTTAGACCGCACATTTGTCATCTCTGCTATAGAGGCTTCTGGAGAGTCTGGGGAATCCTAAAGAATTTAAGATTATAAACTTTTGGTTCAGTTGGATTTTATTTCATGTTCAAAATGTAGAGTTTGTCTTTCTCGCATATCAAATCTGCATGGAGAGCATAAACATTTGGCTAAATGAAACTTAATACAGGGTTCTTTCATGCAGAGCACATGCTTGCTCTGCTGATGAAGAATAAATTACAACTTTGTTAGCTGAAACAGCATTTTTTTTAGCAATTAAAGCGCTATATGATGTTTTTTCATCCCTTTGAAATTAAATGAGCAACTTTCATATGCAAAATTGTCTTGGGAAACTATTATTTTCCAAAACTGTGTGGTGCTAAACCCCTTCTGTGATGTGCACTGATTTATTTTGTGACTGCTGTACATAAATTCTGAAACTATGGAGTGTTGACAAAGAATAGTTTACAACTAAAATGAGAATTTCTAAGCAACTTAGTGAAATATGAAAAAAAATCCAACAAATAGATCCATAATTGTCTTTAAAACGTTTGGCAGTTTTCTCCAGAAACTTCATTAATTTATTCAACGTTTCCCCGCTTACCTGAAATAAGTAGCAATTGCATTGAAATGAACTGCAGTGTGTGTAAAATATCATTTTTTGTGTGTGTAGGGAATGTGTTTTCTCTTGCGATTTAAATCCTACATTAATTTATCCTCTATGTGCATCTCATAAATAAACTGCAGGTCAGGAAATCTTTTGACTTTTTAATAATTCTTTTTCTGTTGGAAAATGTTCTACCAGATTCTTCTGATGTTTTTATATTCATAGACTTACAGGGTCCTCTCTATATAGTGTCTACAGTTTTTGTAGGTATATGAAGGAATTAAGGTTTATATTTTTAATTTCTTTCCCTCTTTCACCTTACGTAGATTAGACAGTTTAGAAACTGTCAGTATTGTTATTAAAATATAAAATAATTCCTTTTCAAAAAGAGCTTTTTTGCTATAATCCTCTTAAAATTTGTGTATGAGCAAGCCTAATTCTGTAGGAAATACTAGTTTAGTTTGTTTCCAAATTGCGCATTATGTAAAAAAAAAGACGTACAGTTAGCAATCTCTGTGTCATGCCTGGAATCCATCTTTTACCTTTTTAACTATTTTGTGTTCAGGCCTGCCACATTTTCTACTGTGGGAAAATGGGAGGGGGGATTATATGGAGTAGGTGATATGTAGTAGTCTAAATTACATACTTTCTAGAAAGTCAAGTCCCTTTCCACTTTATTATGTTGGTCCACTGACAAGTAACAATTATAAGCTTGCATCTCAAAAGTAGTAATTGGGTATTTAAGGTCTGCTGATCATTACAGTTAAATGTAACCATATCAGAACCAGCTGTTGAAAATAAAACCAAACTTCTTAATTTATAAAAAAATTGTACTAATAAGAAGGTAGCAGCAGACAGATGTTATATTCTGGCCCTGGGCTCAGACTGCTGCTACTCAATGCCAGTTCGGTGGTAAATAAAGCTCTCCTCATCCGGGATTTGATCCTGGATGAGGAGGCCGACCTGGCATGTGTGACTGAAACCTGGCTGGGCCCGGAGGGAGGAGTTCCTCTCTCTGAAATTTGCCCAGCTGGGTTTCAAGTATGGCACCAGCCTCAACCCCAGGGAAGAGGGGGAGGAGTGGCTATTATAGCCAGGGAGAACCTTTGCCTGCGTTGACTCGTTGCTCCAGAGATTGCGGGCTGTGAGTCCCTCCTGGTGAAGTTGGACTTAGGGGTTCAGGTGGGCTTGTTGCTCACGTACCTGCCCCCAGCTGTGTGTCAACAGCCCTGCCTGCGCTGCTCGAGGAGGTAGCCGGGCTGATGGTGGGGTTCTCCAGACTTATTGTCTTGGGGGACTTTAACCTACCGTTGCTCGGCGAAACCTCTGGGTTAGCGCAGGAGTTCATGGCCACCATGACAGCCATGGACCTGATTCAAATAGTACAGGGTCTGACTCACGAGGGGAGGGGTACGCACCTGACATGGTATTCCTCTCTGAGCAACTGAGTAATTGTCTGAGACTAAGGGGCTTAGAAGTGTTGCCTTTGTCATGGTCAGACCATTTTCTATTGCGGCTTGACTTCCTGGCTCCAATCCTTCCCCGCAGGGAGGCAGAACCGACTAGGTAATTCCGCCCCAGACACCTGATGGACCCAGAGGGTTTTCAGAGGGCGCTTGGGGTTATTCCAGATGCACTCGTCCACAGTTCGGTAAAGTCTCTTGCTGAGGCCTGGAACAAGGCTGCAGCGGAGGCTCTTGACCGGATTGCGCCGTTGCGACCTCTCCGCGGAATTAGACCCCATAGAGCTCCATGGTGCAATGAGGAGCTCCGGGAGTTGAAACGCCAGAAGAGATGTCTAGAGAAGTGATGGAGAAAGATTAAGTTCGAATCCGATCGAACACTTGTAAGAGCTCATATTAAGACTTACAAAGTGGCGCTCAAGGCGGCAAGATGCGCGTATCATGCCGCCTTGATTGCATCAGCGGAATCTCGCCTGGCTGCTGTGTTTAGGGTGACCCGCTCCCTTCTTAACCAGGGGGGAGTTGGGGAGCCCTTGCAGAGTAGTGCCGAGGATTTTAACATATTTTCCGCTGATAAAGTCGCTCAGATCTGGGTGGACCTCGACTCCGATATGATAACAGAGTTGACTGACAACGAGTCAGTCGAGGTGACTGGGGCCCATCCTTGTCCATCTGTCTGGGAAGAGTTTGATCTGGTGACACTTGATGAAGTGGACAAGGCCATTGGAGCTGTGAGTTCTGCCACCTGCTTACTGGATCCGTGTCCCTCCTGGATGGTCTTGGCGAGCAGGGAGGTGACACGGAGCTGGGTCCAGGAGATTGTCAACGCTTCTTTGGGGAGGGGATCCTTTCCAGAGAGAAAAGTTAAATGTTCCTTTATGCATCCTAGTCTTCATTTAATTGGATAGATTTTCAAATACAGATTTTGGATCCCACCAAGATGCAATTTGTAAGAGACTTGAGCAATGCTCTTTATTCTGAACTTGGTTTTCTCGTGAGTACTTTTCATGACCCAATGGTATCTTCTATTAAATCAACATGTAGTAGATTGTTGTGATTAGTTGTGGTACGAATGTGAAATCTGGGGCATAATCCTTTGCTATTTACAAAGACTGAACTGAATAATGTGTTGAAGAAATTGGCCTTTAAAGTTTCATCAATACAGTCTTTCCCATCTGGCTCTTTTAGTGGTGGGAAAGACCTTGAAACTTTAAGTTTGTTGTTTACAAAATTATAGAACACCCGATTTTGTGCATAGTAGGTTTTCCTCTTATTTACTGTGATAGTTGATGAATTCTGCCTTTAATTACCAGCATAAGGATTTGTAGCTACTTTTGAAGTTAGCTACATAGCCAGTTTTGGTTTTGTACCAAATAGGTTTTTTTGGGTGGTGGTGGTGGTGATACTGAAGTTTCCTTATTGTTATGGGTAATCTGTTTTTTCTGGTTTGGGGGATGATTAGTGGAAGGTGACTTCTTGGAAAAAGATGTTATAATGGTCATCGGCAGTGATGCAGCCAGTGAACAGAGTTTGCCAATCAAGAGATGAGAAGTTATCAGTTATGAGATAATTATTGCCTTTTCTAAAGTTATACTTTTGGATCTTGTCATTTTGATTGTCTTTGTAAGGACATAAATTGAGACCAAAGTCAATCATGCTGTGCTTGCTGTTTGAAAAGTGTTTGTTTATTTGTAGACCATAAATTTATTTAAATTATCGCAGATGATGAGATCAAAGCAGTTGTTGAGTCTAGTGCTGTTTGTTACAAATTGATCCAATTCCAGATTAGTTATGGCATTGTACATGGTTGTATATATTGTTTCTGTTGTACATTAATTAAGGGTCCAATTAATAAGATGTAGATTGCTTAGGGATGCCTGAGATTTCTGAAAGACAAGTGACATTAAAACAGTAATAACAGGAAAACTCTATGCTTTAAAGAAAAGAAAAACAATGGATTGCTATAAAGCAAGTCATTTACACATGTTAAGTATTCTAGAAAATTGTCTTCATCTTTGGTTCAAGAGAGATCTGTAAAGAGACCAGAATAGTATCAGAATATCGGGTAAAATTATATAAGCAGCTAGCAATTTAATTAACCATTTACCAACATTTGATCCAACATTGATTGAAGGAAAACATTGCTTTCTGTTGCAATGTTGGACTACCATACACGCAGAGCCCAAGTTAAGAATATCCAATTTAAAGGCAACGCCTAGATATGAACTGGGCTACCTTTTATAAAATGATTAGACTGCTAACCCATTACAGTACTCTTTCCCCAAGTTAACAAATCACTAAAACTGCATTGCTTTCAGGAGTGTCACAACATAGTGTGTGTATTTTTAATACATAAGTACGTAGCCTATTTTCAGCAGTTTGTGAAAGCATTGCATGGCTTCAGCAGTTTGTTGGCTTAAGGAAGCAGTTTGTTGGCCTTTTTAGTCAGATCACTTTCTATTCAGTAAACTCTAACCCTTCAGGATGATGAGAGAATGAATTCCAGAACATTTTCCTTGAATGGGATTATCCTTGCTGGACGTTTGTTGCTTTTTAATGCAGCTTTGAGGTATAAAACCTAATGCTGTGTTCGTTTTTGCTGTTTCTCATCCTTGATATGCAAAAATAGAGGTCCAGTAACCTTATTGAGACTTAAATACAAATTTGGGTTAAAGACAGAGTGAACAGAACTCATTTTTAAACAGGGAACTGCCTATACTCTTGTTTCCGTATGTGGTAAGGAATACATTATACAGCATGTATGAGCTTTAGAATGGCCCATTTATATGTATTTAATGAAAGACGATAGATTCATGCAGAAGCCAATATCGCTTGTCAAACTCTGTTAACATCACATTGAACCCAATAGTTTGGAACTCTAGCAGTTAAGTTCTGAATGCATTTTACATTAGTTGTAGCTAAGGGAAATGATTGTGCCTTTTATGCTTTTATATGATGAAGTGTGTCTGTTTCTTACGTTGTCATTTTTGCATGCACATCTCATAAGCAATTTACAAATGAAAAGTACTGCTTCTATACTTAGAACAGATTTGCCGTTGGATTCCTAAATGTAACTCTGACATTTATGCAGCAAGGAGAGAAAAACAAGTAATTTTTACGGATTATTTTAAATCATCAATAGGTTGCACATTAATGTTATCTTAATTTTTGTCATGTCCCTTTCCTAGAGCTGAGAGAAAGTGACTGGCCAAAGTTTACCCAACTGCCTTTATATCAGATTAGAACTCACACCTTAATTCAGTTAAGGTCAACCTTTTTTTGCATGGGTGCCAAAAGAGGGTGCACATGTGAGATAGAGTGTGTGTGTGTTCCCATACCCATAATCCAATGCCCTGTCCCCTGAGCATGTGTGCTGCCCCCTGCATGTCCACAATCCCCACGCGTCCCTCCCTCCTTCCAGGCCTCACTGAAGCCTAGATCTATTGAGCTGTTTTTCTCTCTCTCCAGGATTAAGGAAAACCTCCTGAAGCCTGGGGAGAATGAAAATTGGCCAAACAGGACAACTGGAAGTTTGGAAATGAACTTCTCGTTGGGCCGTTTTTTACCATCCCCAGGCGCTAGAGCTGACATAGGGCAATGCCCTTGTGTGCCGTCTTTGGCACGCAATGCCATAGGTTCGCCACCACTGCCCTACTTGTTCAGATAGACCTCGACTTATAGCCTTTTGACTGTTCTGTTATGGAAAAAGTAAGGACCACTCCTTGTAGTTATAACCATCAAAGCACCTGACAGTCACATGATCAAAATTCAGGTGCTTGGCAAATGACATGTGTTTACAAAATTGCAGCATTCCAGGTTCACGTGATCACTATTTGCGAACTTTCCAGCTGGCATTCAATAGCAAAATCAATTGAAGGAAGCCAGGTTTGTTTAACAATCATGTGATTCACTTAACAGTGATAGTGATTCGCTTAAGAACCATGGCAAAACACAAAACAAAACAAAATTGGACATAACCTGGCTTAACTTTTTTGCTTAGTGATAAAAATTCTGGTCACAATTGTAATGAGCCGAAAACTACCTGTGTAGATATTAAATGATAAATGTCAAATGATAAATCTGTTTATAATTTCATAATAATAGGAAAATATATAAATATAACTTGTTTGCTTTCTGTACAAAAATATGGGGAAGACGATAATTTAAAACACAAAGATTATGATTCAATATACGTATGGATAAGTAGGAGAGGGGCGGCATACAAATCAAATAGATAGATAGATAGATAGATAGATAGATAGATAGATAGATAGATAGATAGATAGGTTAACCTACTTACCCAAGTTAAATAGAATTCTTTTAAACATAGAATTTTTAAAAAGAACTTTAGCTTTTAACTTTAAAAGTGAAGGCCGTGTTTAGAAAAATGTATAAAGTTTGGTTTACAATAGTTGTACAAATGTTCCAGTTTTTCAAAAGTTCCAAACTGGAATTTTCCCATATACAACTAAATGTTTTAAATATATAAACATCATGCATTTCTCTCTGGAAAGAATGCATATTGACATAGGGAATGTTTGGAGCTGTGGCATGTGCCTGACTTGTCTAAGCTAGTGTTTGTACAATAAAGAAATTGTTTTAGCCAGCCCCTAGCTTCTTTCTGGAAAGACTGGGTTTTTTTAAAATTGTAGTTGATTCACTTAAAATCAAGCACAATAAAAATCATTCCAAGGATATTTCAAAAGCAAAGTATGAAAGACCTGACATTCCTGTATTTAAAAGCATAGCTGTCTCTCCCTCTCTCCCCCCTGCCTCTCTCTTCCTCTCTCCCGCTCCCTCCCTCTCTCTCTGTGTTTGTAATAGAGATATATCTTCCTTGTAAGCTATATCTTATCAAAGCCATGCATCTATCAGTTCACTTTTATGTAACAGTTTTATCTATACTATTCTGTTTTTTAGTTATCCCCCATGATTTGCAGCACTTTAATTTTCTCATCTTCAAAGCAGCAAAAATATATAGAAACATAAAAGATTGAAAGCAGAAAAAGACCTCATGGTCCATCTAGTATACTCACCATTAACAACAACCCTCTGATGTCTATGCTTCAGCCAGCTGCAAATCCACTGAACTATCCAGGGATTAAGTCCAATCTTCATTAGATTAGATTAGATTTATTGGATTTATATGCCGCCCCTCTCCGCAAACTTGGGGCGGCTCACAACAATAATAAAAACAGTACATAGTAACAAATCCAATGCCCACCAATCTAATTACAATTTTAAGTTTAAAAAATTCATAAAACAATTCCAATATATATCAAAAACAGGCACACAGTCAATCAATCAAACGGCCAAACAACATGGGCAAGGGGGAGATGTTTTAGTTCCCCCATGCGTGACGACAGAGGTGGGTTTTAAGGAGTTTACGAAAGGCAAGGAGGGTGGGGGCAATCCTAATCTCAGGGGTGAGCTGGTTCCAGAGGGTCGGAGCCACCATAGAGAAGGCTCTTCCCCTGGGTCCCGCCAGACGACTTTGTTTAGTCGACGGGACCCGAAGAAGGCCGACTCTGTGGGACCTAACCGGTCGCTGGGATTCGTGCGGCAGGAGGCGGTCCTGAAGATATTATGGTCCGGTGCCATGAAGGGCTTTATAGGTCATAACCAACACTTTGAATTGTGACCGGAAACTGATCGGCAACCAATGCAGACTGCGGAGTGTTGGAGTAACATGGGCATACTTAGAGAAGCCCATAATTGCTCTCGCAGCTGCATTCTGCACGATCTGAAGTTTCCGAACACTTTTCAAAGGTAGCCCCATGTAGAGAGTGTTACAGTAGTCGAGCCTCAAGGTGGTGAGGGCATGAGTGACTGTGAGTAATGACTCCCGGTCCAAGTAAGGCCGCAACTGGTGCACCAGGCGAACCTGAGCAAATGCCCCCCTTGCCACAGCTGAAAGGTATTTCTCTAATGTGAGCTGTGGATCAAGGAGGACGCCCAAGTTGCCGACCCTCTCTGAGGGGGTCAATAATTCCCCCCCCCCACAGGGTAATGGACGGACAGATAGAATTGTCCTTGGGAGGCAAAACCCACAGCCACTCCGTCTTGTCTGGGTTGAGTTTGAGTTTGTTGACACCCATCCAGGCCCCAACAGCCTCCAAGCACCGGCACATCACTAATTTATCTATCAATTATTTATGTGGAACCCTATCAAAGGCTTTGCTGAAGTCCAGACAAACAATATTCATGGCACTACCTTCATCCAACACTTTTGTGACATAGCCAAAGAAATCAATGAGTTTAGTCTGACATGATTTGCCTTCAGTAAAGCCATGCTGATTTGGGTCCAATAAGTTATTGTTTTTTAGGTGCTGGTTTATCCTCTTTTTGAGTAGAGTCTCCATCATTTTAACTACAACTGATGTCAAGCTAACTGGCCTGTAGTTACTAGCTTCTTCTCTACTGCCCTTCTTGTGGATAGGCACAACACTGGCCATTCTCCAATCCTCAGGAACATCTCCTGTTAACAGGGATTTGTTAAACAAATCAGCCATGGAGGTTAGCAATGACAAATCTGAGTTCTTTAAGAACTCTGGGGTGGATGCCATCTGGACCCATTTGGCGGATGCCATCTAGACCCATATATCATTTTGCTTTCTCTTCTTTAAGTACAGAGCAGCATACCTTGCCTTTACTACATTAGTGTTACACAGCTGAACATCCTAGATACCTCCATTTTACTTTGCTTCTTAATATTGACTAACAAGTCTATTCATAAGAGTATTAACACACACAGAGATGAATTAATGAATTCAGGTTCTTCATGGAACAGGTGGCTAAGATTGGGTGGCCAATAAAAAGTAGATGTTGACTTTCCTTGAGCGAGCTGTGATTAGATACTTGTCAAAGCAATTTCAAGAATAGATTTTTGAGAACAGATGATTTAAAAGACGATATAAAGAAGATATAATAATTTTGCGCAGAGAGTCATAGTAGGCCCACTAATAAACAAGAAAACAATCATTTTGAGCTTGGGAAACCTATACATAAAGCTATACCAACGGAAGGAGAAAATTCTTCAAAAAGTCCAAAGAGAAATATATGTGCCCAATAAATACAAAAGTAGAAAACTGAGGTGGGGGAAGCCAAAGTTTGGAGAGAATACCTAGTTTAAGGAAAAAGAAATGTCAGACAATGTATAGGCATTATTAATGTACAATTTGCTTAATATATATTTCTTTACAAAGTTGTACAAAAATGTAAATCACTCCCTGCTTCTTACCTTTGAGATTTCTATTGAATAATTTATAATTCGTTCACAAGTCTTTTCCAAACCTTTTCCTTTTGTTTAAAAAAATCAGGTGGCTTAAAAGACATATCTTTTTTATAAATTTATTAAAAGTTTTAATTACAGCAGTGAAAGCTGATATAAAAAAGAAGTAACAAATAGAGTGAATAACAGGTACAAGAAAATACATATGAAAAAATAGAGGAAAAAATTCCCAAGAAAGCAATTTCATTAGTACAAGTTATACTATCACTATCATTTCACTTCATCTTAATTAACAGATATAAAGCTCTTTGTCCAATAACTCAATGGTTAAGTACAGGCAAATCCAATAAGTAACATTGCCTCCAACTGAGGAGTTAGCAAGGTGTCCAAACAGTCTTAAAATAACATTAATTTAAAAATGTTAAAGTCATCATGCTGTATCTTAACTAATAACTGTAAACAAATACATATTTAAAAATCATAAAATGGTCCCAACATCATAGTTTAAACAAAAGAATGAATTTAAGATGACAAAAAGGGACAATGCCTCCTTTAAAGAGAATAAATTCATAAACCTCCCTTGCTTTACAGAAAAGACAATCAGATTGCAAAGCCTATTTAAATGTCAGATTAGGAGACATAAGGTGACTATAGGGAAAAAGGCTTAAACACTATGCCAGCTATAAGCAAATCCAAGGCAAAACATCTTTCTATTCTAGATGTCAGCAGGTCCAAAAAGAACCATAAAAAATAACATGTTCCATTTCAACCATGATCAAGTAAAACATCTTTATGTTCCTTCCTTTTGCATAAAAACAATATTGCTCATTAATCAATTCAAATGATTGTTGATCCTTGTTTCAAATTTCTTCAAAACTCAAAAAAAAAAAAAAAAAACCCACCCAAAACTTTTCTAAGTCCAGCAAGGAAAAAATATATATTTCCATTACTCTTGGAGACTGACATTCTTATTTTGTTCTTAAGTTTTAAGACTCATCCAGTTTTTTTCAAGTCTAATGGCAAATTGTTACTCACATTCTCAGATTTTATTACAAATCCTTTTATATAACAACTTTATGTGGGAACAGACAACACTGCTTATATCAGACAACACTGCTTATATCAGTTGTCTTACTGCAGTTCTTCAAAAAGCTTTGGAACATCACTATAAGGTGCTTATCATATTTCTCTGGTTATATATCTAGTATCAAAAATAATGTTTCTTTCCGCAAAAGTACATTTATACCTAAAAATTAATTTCAAAACTTTATTCAAAATCAAATATACCAATATTTTCAGAGCCCATAAGTTATTAAAAATTTTATGTAGCCAGAATTTTGTCTTGCTTTTTTATTCTTATTTTAAATTCTTAAAGATTTTAAAGAAATAATTTAATTTTCTTATATTAAGCTTTTGAGGCACTCACCCACTGTTTCAGTCTTGTCATTTAAAGAGGTGCCCTAAGCTCTTTAAAGAAATTATTAGATGATATCAGAAAAGTGTCTATTAACTCAGCAAAGGAAGTCTGTAGTGATTCCCATTCATCCAGGTCATGGTTGTCCCAAAGGTATTTTTTCAGGAGGCAACTGGACTTTCTTAGGTGGCCTGCATTGGCTGCCGATCAATTTCCGGTCACAATTCAAAGTATTGGTTATGACCTTTAAAACCCTACATGGCATTGGACCAGAATACCTCTGGAACCGCCTGCTACTGCACGAATCCCAGCGACCAATAAGGTCCCACAGAATTGGCCTTCTCCGGGTCCCGTCGACTAAACAATGTCATTTGGCAGGCGCCAGGGGAACAGCCTTCTCTGTGGCGGCCTCGGCCCTCTGGAATCAACTCCCCCCGGAGATTAGAACTGCCCCCACCCTCCTTGTCTTTCATAAACTACTCAAGACCCACCTATACCGCCAGCCATGGGGGAGTTGAGACACCTTTCCCCCAGGCTCTTTATATTTTATGTTTGGTATATATGTGTTGTTTGGTTTTTAAATATGATAGGGTTTTATATGCTTCTTTTTTAATATTAGATTTGTCGCTATAATATTGTTTTTATTATTGTTGTGAGCCGCCCCGAATCTTCGGAGTGGGGCGGCATACAAATCTAATAAATTAATTATTATTATTATTATTATTATTATTATTTTCTTTGAAGAAGTTTCGCTTCTCATTCAAGAAGCTTCATCAGCTCTGACTAGATAGTGGAGAATGGAAGGATTTATATTCCTTGCAGGCAGCAGGTCATTTGCATCCTTTTTGAGGGTTGTCAAAGCACTTGGAATTTTACCTGTGTCCTCAGGTTCCCTGAATAGTGCTAATGGTTCCTGTAGTCTGCAATTTTTCTGGAAATTTGATTATACTCCCACACCATTTAAACTTTAAATGGTGTGGGAGTATAATCAAATTTCCAGAAAATTTTAAAGGTATTTTCATCCCAAATTGCCTAGCTAAAAATCTGTACTGTAAACATCCAAATGCTTCAGCAACTCTCAAAAAGGATGGAAAGAACCAGCTGTTTGCAAGGAATATAAATCCTTCCATTTCCCACCATCAAGTCAGAGCTGAAAAAGCCTCTTGGATGAGAAGCGAAACATCTTCAAAGAAAAAAAAGACAGTCCAGTTGCCTCCTGAAAAAGCACCTTTGGGATTAGTAAGGGAAGCGTCCATTGGAAAGGTCCAATTTTGGCTTGATTTGGCAAATTTCTCCTGTTCCCAGCTTTTCCACTCTTCAGAGACCACTGACTTGGAGTCTCCTTGTGAAGAGCAACCACATGGAGTGCATTTTGATTGATTCACATTCTTTCTGTGTTCAGAAAGAGTTAAAGGAGCCAATCTGCTCATCAGTTCCATGTTCCTAGTTACAATAATCAGCTTCCCTTATGAGGAACAGCTTCTCTTATGCAGAGCTGTTTTCAGTCTTCCATTCTTCCCAGTGGTCCTGGTAAGACTTATCTCACTGATCTCATGGAATAGCAGTAAAACTCAGGGTTTGTTTGTTTTTGTATAGACCTTTTTCGGGCAGAAGTGGGGCTTCTAAGCTTAGGAAGATCTGCATTGTAATGTAAATTACAATTTCTGCAAACATCTGACTGTCTGTTCCAATAAGACTTCCTTAATTCAAAAATCTAGAAGTGAGATTTGCTATGCCCAGTATACAATTATGAATTCTATGGGTTTGGTGATTGGATGCTTTTTGGAAACTACTCATTTTTAGTTGGGCATGGTATTAGTTCTGTTCTGATAGGTCTGCCGTCTCAGTCTGTTGTGAATGGTTTGGATTTTGTACCTGATTAGGATATACAGTGATACCTCATCTTACAAACGCCTCGTCATACAAACTTTTCGAGATACAAACCCGGGGTTTAAGATATTTTTGCCTCTTCTTACAAACTATTTTCACCTTACAAACCCACTGCCAACGCTGGGATGCCCCGCCTCCAGACTTCTGTTGCCAGCGAAGCACCCATTTTTGCACTGCTGGGATTACCCTGAGGCTCCCCTCCATGGGAAACCCCACCTCCGGACTTCTGTGTTTTTGTGATGCTTCAGGGGAATCCCAGTAGGGGAATCCCAGTAGTGCAAAAATGGGCACTTCGCTGGCAACGGAAGTCCGGAGGTAGGGTTTCCCAGCGAGAGGAGCCTCAGGGGAATCCCAGCAGTGCAAAAACAGGTGCTTCAGCTGGCAAAAAGGGTGAATTTTGGGCTTGCACGCATTAATCGCTTTTCCATTGATTCCTATGGGAAACATTGTTTCGTCTTACAAACTTTTCACCTTAAGAACCTCATCCCGGAACCAATTAAGTTTGTAAGACAAGGTATCACTGTATATCTAGTGTTATTATTCTGATGATGGTTCCTCCATTTGAGGTCAAGGCATTCAATAATTTTCTGGCTCCTCTGCTGTTTACTTAGTGAATTATTTCCATGTGTACCCAGTCAAATGTATGGTTCATTATGAAGGCACAAGTAAGCACTTCTGGTCTAACAGCTTTGTTATAGTTATATGCTCTTTTCTTCTTTGCAATAATCAGCACCTGATTTGTGCATGTTGGTTGAAATATTTGCACTTGAATCTGTGTATGACGTTGGTTCTTTATTGGGCAATGTTTTGGTTTACACAAAATTCTTTGTAGCATTTCTGTGCTGTCTTCCTGATTCTGCTCCCTTTCCCCCAGGATATGCATTTCTCTCAATTTCAATAGTATTTACTAAGAGACAAAAAGATACTTTTAAAGAAATATAGGCTCAGCAATCATGTGAGGGTTGAAATTGGATTCTGACTTTCAACCATTTCTCATTTATGTGACTTCCAAGAGGTGTTGGAATCTCTGCATGTGCCCTATTGAGTGAATCACAGAACAGAAAATGGTACTGTTCTTGAAATTGACCTTTGGATCCTTCTGGAAGGAGGTAGTGTAAAAGCATTTGGTTCTTTTGGGGTATGCCTTTTTCTTGGTCCTTTCTGGCATGTCCTCTAGCTCAAGCTTGTTTTTTAATTCTTATAGTGTTTTGCCCTGTGCCTTCTGATTGTCAGTTTCTTGTTTATGCCCCAGTTTAACTGCTTAATTCTCACTGCTTTCTTGGTTGTTGTTGTTGTTGGGTTGTTGTTGAAGTTTTTTGAGTGTTTAAAGCACTGTTGGGTAATCTTCAAGCCAGAAGAGACCTCCAAACTCCCCAAAATGCATTCCCCCTGATTAGATGGTGCAAATTCAGACAGTTCCTTTGGCTGCAGATATTTAATAATGAATGGGGTGGTATTGTTTGTCTCCAAGAAGCTTCCTAGTCTCATTTCATGTGTGTCCCCATTGAAATATTTATTTATTTATTTATTTATTTATTTATTTATTTATTTATTTATTTATTTATTTATTTATTCTTTGTCCAATATACAATACATATGGAAGAGAATAGACATTAAGTAATATATATAAAGATAGTAAGTAAAAAAGAAAAGAAGTAGATGAGAGGGAGAGAATATATATGATATATGAGAAAAGGAAAGATAATTGGACAGGGGACGTTAGGCACATCAGTGCACTTATGTACGCCCCTTACTGGCCTCTTAGGAACCTGGAGAGGTCAATCGTGGAGAGTTTAAGGGAGAAATGTTGGCGGTTGGGAGTTGACAATATTGAGTCCGGTAATGAGTTCCACGCTTCGACAACTCGATTGTTAAAGTCATATTTTTTACAGTCAAGTTTGGAGCGGTTAATATTAAGTTTGAATCTGTTGCATGCTCTTGTGTTGTTGCGGTTGAAGCTGAAGTAGTCGTTGACCGGAAGGATGTTGCAGCATATAATTTTGTGGGCAATACTTAAATCATGTTTTAGGTGCCGCAGTTCTAAGCTTTCAAGACCCAGGATAGTTAGTCTATTTTCGTAAGGTATTCTGTTTCGAGTGGAGGAGTGAAGGGCTCTTCTGGTGAAATATCTTTGGACGTTTTCGAGAGTGTTGATGTCTGAGATGTGGTGTGGGTTCCAGACAGATGAGCTGTATTCGAGAATGGGTCTGGCATAGGTTTTGTAGGCTCTAGTCAGTAGTGTGAGATTGCTAGAGCAGAAGCTACGTAAGATGTATATATATACTGCACTACCAGTGGTGAAATCTAATTTTTTTACTACCGGTTCTGTGGGTGTAGTGTGGCTTGGTGGGCATGGCAGGGGAATGATGCTGCAAAATCCCCATTCCTGGGGGAAGGATATTACACAATCTCCATTGCTTCCCCACTTTAGGGACAGCAGAGGTGGGATTTGCTGGTGGTTCAAACTACTCAAATTTATGGTGTTAAATATTTTAATATATTAAAATGTGATTTTTCATAAGATAAGATCTGTTAGCCTGAACATGCTCGAAGAGAAAGTGGCTTGTAGCAGTAAGACATTGATGAGGAGAAATGACTTGGCTCCATATGAGAAAGTTCTTGGGTAAAAGTTTCAATATATTTGGTTAAAAAGGATGTATTCTATACAAATTAATCACTTTTGAGACCTGAAGAACATTTACCAATTACGGTAAAATTGATGTTTCCGGGGTAATTGAATGAAATTAATTGATGTGTTATATATACTGTAATTTAATATTTTAAAACACAATATACAAAATTGATTGATTATATACCATCAAGTATGTGGCAATTCTTCGCAACTACATAGATTTTCTCCATTCTTATCTCCTTCTAACCTGGTTCTAAAGGTCTTTAAATTATTCACCCATCACCATATCTTCCCTTTCTTCCCACCTTTCCTTCTCCAGAGAAATAAGCCTGTGCATCCTAAGTAAGTTAATTTTAGCATGATCCTTTTTGCTTTGAGTGAGAATTCTAGGTTCATTATCCATTAATCCACTTGTTTCTCTTCTTGGATATCCATGGTATTTTTTAAAAAATTAATTTTGTTAAGAGTTAAAATGAAGAGAATAGAAGGCAATACATAGTACAAAAAATTCAAACAAAGAAACAAGGAAGGAAATAAAATTTAAAAAGGAGAAAGTGAAAGAGAAAAAAGAAGCAACTTACTGCTCCAACCCAGAAGGGTAAAACAATTTTAGTAGCTGATGACCATCTCTAAACAAAACATATTCTCTCTTCTCCACATAGCTCATCTCTTCGAGATAAGGAAAACAGGGTCCAAGTGCTTTGTCAATCAATCATTGTGAACAAAACTGCAAAAAGGCAACCAGATATAAATATTTTCTTCCTTTAACTTTGATCAAACAAGCCAATCTTATACAATCTTTTCATTAAACTACAACTCTTTCTTCTCCCGCCAAAAATTCCAGAGGTAGTTTGCTGCTCATGTGTGTTTCAATCCTTCAGAACTTTAATAGATTGCTTTTCTATCAATGAATAAAATTTATGCTTTTGTTTGTCACTTCTAGAAAACTTTTGCAAGTTTTAGCAGAGCTTTTTGTCCATCCATAAGAATAATTACCCAGATTAGTTTCCTGGTTTAATATCTGTTCATATTTTTTAGAGAAGTAAGTTATCCATCAGATTCACTTGTACTACATTTAAATCCCCCTTTAAATCAATTTCAAAGACTTTCATTGCAGATGTTTTATAAATTCACTAGAACATGCACTGTCAATTTTATCAAGTATTTGATTCATTCTATCTAAAAATGTGGTTGAAAAATATTCAAAAATTTGCACTAAGGATTTTTGTTCCATTTTCTTTATTCTCCGGCTCTAATATCCACCCTTCAAGGTCTCCTTATAAGAACAAAACAAAGAAAACAAAACAAAAAGCAATCTCGTTTTTCCCATGAGAAAATATCTTCTAAATAATTCAAAACTATATAATTCCAAATCCCTCTGGTCCCTTAATCTGTTATTAACTTTCTAAAATCCATATACTAAACACCCTTTTGCTGCATAGTTTTTAGAAAAATCATGTACTTTTGAAACCTTTAAAATAAAATTTATAACGTTGTTTTTTAAGGAAGTGGAAACTCATCCAATGAATACAATAAAACCTTGCCAATCCATAGGGGCTTACTTTATTCAATATGCAACAAAATGAAATCAAAAATCTAAAAAGATGATTAAGATATAAAGTTTGGTCAGGCTTTATGTTCATAAATGCTGCTATGAGAGTGCAATGTAGTCTTGACTTTCACCACTTCATGCCTACGTCAACCATAAAAATGGCAGTTTCTGCAATGTACTCATGAGGAGCAGCTGTCCTGGGTCACACGGATGATCTCAACCTCTTTTTTGTTCCAGAGAGATTATGACAGCAATTCTCTTTATACAAGCTGCTATGCTAACCAGTGAAAAGCCAGCAAGGCGACAGCTCACCACGGCATATTCAGGAAGTGTCACTATCTATGATATTCTCTGCAATCTTCTCAAAGAGCACAGTTCAAAAGCATCAATACTTTTTCTATCCGATTTCTTCAAAGTTCAAGTTTCAATACCATAGAATGTTACAGGGAATACCTTTTTCTGTTCTATTATTATCTTTGTAGGTATAGATTTATCAAAGCTTTTGGATTTAATTTCCAAGGTCTTCATTACTGCTCTACTATTATTATATTTCTTAACTGCTTGTTCCTTTATTATTGGTAATTTATCCTAAAAAAAAAGAAGCTAGCTCTCAGTTTAATATATTACTTGTCAATTCAAATGGTGGTTATTATTCCTGTTGTCATTACTTTAGTCTTCTTTATATTAAATTTTAGCCTCATTTTCAATGTGTTCCTTGACTTTTGTTCTAAGATCCTTTGCATTTTGGGCTATTGGTGTGTCATAAGCATAGCATAAGTTATTGATATAGCAGAAAAAACAATTGCTACCAAACTGTCTTCCATTGAAGATCTGTATACAGTGATCCCTCGAGTTTCGCGATCTCGAGTTTCGCGAAACGCTATATCGCGAGTTTTCTACCCGGAAGTAACACCACCATCTGCACGCATGCGTAGATGGTGGAGTTTGCATTACCGCCGGGCAGATCAGCTGCTAGGCGGCCAAAGGAACCTTCCCTGGGTCTTCCCGCCGGCATGGGGGGCTTCCTAGCACCCCCCGAACCCCCAACCCGGGTTTGGGGGGGTGCTAGGAAGCCCCCCATGCCGGGGGAGACCTTTTAAAACACCCGTGCCGCTTCCCAGCTGAGTCCTGAAGCCAAGCGCAGAAGTTCGCCTTTGGCGCTTGGCTTCAGGACTCAGCTGGGAAGGGCGCGGCTGTTTGAAAAGGTGGCAGTCGGCCTGGGGGGCTTCCCAGTACCCCCCCCCAACCCTGTCTCCTGCCGCCGGTTTAGCCAGGAGAGGAGCGGCAAAGTGACTTGGAGGAATGGGAAACTCAAACCGCCCAGTTTCAGCTTTCCATTCCTCCACGTCACTTCGCCGCTCCTTCTGGCTGGTGGGGGGGGGGAGTTAGGAAGGTTCTACTTCTCCCCCCCAGCCAAAAACTCAAAGCCTGTCTCCTGCCACACAGTTTAGCCAGGAGAGCAGCGGCGAAGTGACTTGAAGGAATGGGAAACTCAAACCGCCCGGTTTCAGCTTTCCATTCCTCCACGTCACTTTGCCGGGGGAATCTGGGAGGGAAGATGACGCGCCGGCAGCACAGGGGCGAGGGGTGGGAGGCAAAGCTCTGCGGGTACAGCCCCTTTCGGCCAAGCCTCCCCCCCCCCGCCAAGCAGCCAGGGAAGCCGAGCCGGGCGTGGAACATCGGCGCGGGAGGCAGGAGACGATCGGGCGACCGGAGCAGCAGCGCCGCCGCCGCCACGCCCGGCTCGGCTTCCCTGGCTGCGTGGCCGGGGAGGCTTGGCTGAAAGTGGCTGGAGCCGCAGAGCTTTGCCTCCCCCCCCCCTGTGCCGCCCGCGCGTCATCTTCCCTCCCAGACAAAAAGGCCACCCTTCGGCTCTGCAGTTTCAGTGGGGTTTCCCCGTTGCCCAGGGATTCCTGAACACACCACAGCCACCTCCGTTCGGGCGAAGGAATCCCTGGGCAACGGGGAAACCCCACTGAAACCGGGCGGGTTAAGCCTCCTTCGGCGACTGCGGAACTGCTTGCTGTCAACTTTGCACTGGGCAAAGAACTCTTCACCTCCCGCCAGGCACGGACGAAAGGCGTGGAAGTCTATTGTAGCAGCTGCTACAGCGGAGACATTTTGGGGGGGAGGCAGGAGGCAGGAGATCTGGCCCTTCACTTGCCCTCCCAGCAAAAGGCAAAGCCGCGCAGCTCCCCAGCCGCCAAAGGAGGCTTAACCCCACCCCTCTGTCCCACCCATCGCCCGTGGCCGGCAGAAAAGCGGGGATAGGCAGGAGGAGGTTATGCCGACCACGGGCGATGAGTGGGACAGAGGGGTGGGGTAAAGCCTCCTTTGGCGGCTGGGGAGCTGCGCGGCTTTGCCTTTTGCTGGGAGGGCAAGTGAAGGGCCAGATCTCCTGCCTCCTGCCTCCCCCCCCCCAATGTCTCCGCTGTAGCAGCTGCTACAATAGACTTCCACGCCTTTCGTCCGTGCCTGGCGGGAGGTGAAGAGTTCTTTGCCCAGTGCAAAGTTGACAGCAAGCAGTTCCGCAGTCGCCGAAGGAGGCTTAACCCGCCCGGTTTCAGTGGGGTTTCCCCGTTGCCCAGGGATTCCTGAACACACCACAGCCACCTCCGTTCGGGCGAAGGAATCCCTGGGCAACGGGGAAACCCCACTGAAACCGGGCGGGTTAAGCCTCCTTCGGCGACTGCGGAACTGCTTGCTGTCAACTTTGCACTGGGCAAAGAACTCTTCACCTCCCGCCAGGCACGGACGAAAGGCGTGGAAGTCTATTGTAGCAGCTGCTACAGCGGAGACATTTTGGGGGGGAGGCAGGAGGCAGGAGATCTGGCCCTTCACTTGCCCTCCCAGCAAAAGGCAAAGCCGCGCAGCTCCCCAGCCGCCAAAGGAGGCTTAACCCCACCCCTCTGTCCCACCCATCGCCCGTGGCCGGCAGAAAAGCGGGGATAGGCAGGAGGAGGTTATGCCGACCACGGGCGATGAGTGGGACAGAGGGGTGGGGTAAAGCCTCCTTTGGCGGCTGGGGAGCTGCGCGGCTTTGCCTTTTGCTGGGAGGGCAAGTGAAGGGCCAGATCTCCTGCCTCCTGCCTCCCCCCCCCAATGTCTCCGCTGTAGCAGCTGCTACAATAGACTTCCACGCCTTTCGTCCGTGCCTGGCGGGAGGTGAAGAGTTCTTTGCCCAGTGCAAAGTTGACAGCAAGCAGTTCCGCAGTCGCCGAAGGAGGCTTAACCCGCCCGGTTTCAGTGGGGTTTCCCCGTTGCCCAGGGATTCCTGAACACACCACAGCCACCTCCGTTCGGGCGAAAGAATCCCTGGGCAACGGGGAAACCCCACTGAAACCGGGCGGGTTAAGCCTCCTTCGGCGACTGCGGAACTGCTTGCTGTCAACTTTGCACTGGGCAAAGAACTCTTCACCTCCCGCCAGGCACGGACGAAAGGCGTGGAAGTCTATTGTAGCAGCTGCTACAGCGGAGACATTTTGGGGGGGAGGCAGGAGGCAGGAGATCTGGCCCTTCACTTGCCCTCCCAGCAAAAGGCAAAGCCGCGCAGCTCCCCAGCCGCCAAAGGAGGCTTAACCCCACCCCTCTGTCCCACCCATCGCCCGTGGCCGGCAGAAAAGCGGGGATAGGCAGGAGGAGGTTATGCCGACCACGGGCGATGAGTGGGACAGAGGGGTGGGGTTAAGCCTCCTTTGGCGGCTGGGGAGCTGCGCGGCTTTGCCTTTTGCTGGGAGGGCAAGTGAAGGGCCGGATCTCCTGCCTCCTGCCTCCCCCCCCCCCCCAAATGTCTCCGCTGTAGCAGCTGCTACAATAGACTTCCACGCCTTTCGTCCGTGCCTGGCGGGAGGTGAAGAGTTCTTTGCCCAGTGCAAAGTTGACAGCAAGCAGTTCCGCAGTCGCCGAAGGAGGCTTAACCCGCCCGGTTTCAGTGGGGTTTCCCCGTTGCCCAGGGATTCCTGAACACACCACAGCCACCTCCGTTCGGGCGAAGGAATCCCTGGGCAACGGGGAAACCCCACTGAAACCGGGCGGTTTGGACTTTCCATTCCTCCAAGTCACTTCGCCGCTCGTGTCCTGGGTAAACCGGGCGGCAGGATACAGGCTTTGAGTTTTTGGCTGCAGGGGGAGGGAGTTAGGAAAATCCTACTTCTCCCCCCGCAGCCAAAAACTCGCAAGGTAAGGTTCGGGGCGGGGCGGGCGGGGCCCTTTTGTGCCAGTCGGGGAGGCGGCGGCGGCTGCAGCAGAGGCGGGCGGGGGAGGCCGGCCCGCCGGAGGGGCGATGCTGGCGGCGGAGACAGGCGAAGTCCCGCCCGCCCCCCGCCCGCTTGGCCCCGGGGGGCTGAAGGGAGCCAGGCGGGGGAGGGCGGGGGCTACTCGGTTCTTCCTCAGCCGGGGGTAGCCGGAGCGCCGGCCAGGCGGGGGCGGGCGAGGCGAGGGCTGCGGGGCGTGCCGGGCTCCAAGTTGCCGCGCTGCCTTTGTAAACCTGCCCGAGGGAGGCGAGGGAGCCCCTTTGTTGGCCGGCGGCCTGGCCGGCCCTTGGCGCGCGGTGCCCGCGGGGACTGCTGCGGCGGGGACTGCCCACTGCCTTCGCCCAGACCAGAGGCATCGCTCGGCTGGGTTTGCAGATCCGCGGAGGCATCGCCGAGGGCGGGCTGAGCGGCGCTGTGTTGGGAGCCCGTGCCGTGGGAGCGGGCGGCTTGGCCTCGCTGCGGCGGCGGCGGCTTTGCGGGTCCTCGCTGGCGGCCTCGCCGGGCGGAGGAGGCTGCGGGGCTTTCTAAAGGGAGGAAGAACTTGCTATCGAGCCTGCTAATGAAATCCAACCGGCGGAGGGTCTGAAATTCCACCCGAGGGGAAATGGGGGAAAAAAGCCCAGCCGGGAGCGCGGCGCCAGGCATTGTTCTCCGGACCCCTCCCGCAGCCTGGAGAGGGAAAGGGCCGCTGCGGGTTGGATTTCATTAGCAGGCTCGATAGCAAGTTCGATAGCGGCGGGCGAACGAGGCGAGCGGCGGGCGAACGAGGGGAGTGGGGGGCGAACGAGGGGAGCGGCGGGCGAACGAGGGGAATGGGGGGAGAACGAGGGGAGCGGCGGGCGAACGGGGCGAGCGGCGGGCGAACGGGGCGAGCGGCGGGCGAACGGGATGTGCGGCCGCCGAACGGGGCGAGCGGCAAACGGCGGGCGGGCATCAGCGAGGATCCGAGGCGGCGGGGAAGACCCAGGGAACGTTCCTTCGGCCGCCCAACAGCTGATCTGCTCGGTAGCGCGGCAGCAGCGAGGAGCCGAAGATGAGGTTTCCCCGTTGCCCAGGCAAAGGGGAAACCCCATCTTCGGCTCCTCGCTGCTGCCGCGCTACCGAGCAGATCAGCTGTTGGGCGGCTGAAGTAACCTTCCCTTGGTCTTCCCCACCGCCCACACGCAAACTTCACCATCTGCGCATGTGCGGCCATGAAAAAATGGCCGCACATGCGCAGATGGTGTTTTTACTTCCGCACCGCTATATCGCGAAAAATCGAGTTTCGCGAGGGGTCTTGGAACGGAACCCTCGCGAAACTCGAGGGATCACTGTACTGCATGAGTCAAAAAGGGGGCTGTGAAAATATCTACAGACCAGTTGTGGGTTCTGAATTAGTTTGCTACTGGTTCGTACATGTGTGAACCTGCGTCCTGGGAGGGTGGGCAGAGCTTGTCACTGCTTCTATCTGTTCTAAGAACCAGTCCAAACCAGGAGCAACCAACCGCTGCTACAGACCTCTCACATCCTAGACATAAATTGTTTCAACTTCTACCCTCAAAAAGACCAAACACACCAAAACAACCGGACAGTTTTTTCTCAAATGTCATCATTCTACTTAACAACTAATTCTCACAACACTGTCAAAAAATTTACTAAGACTGTATTACTATTATTCTTCTCTTCCTTACTAGTATCTATCTCTTTCCACTTATTATATAACCATGTTGCTTGTGTCTTTCAATTACATTGTTTTTAATTCTTTCCTACTACAATTTGATAGCTTTTTAGTAATCTTGACTATCACTAAGTGTTGGATCTTTTTATTCTTAACGAATGTATTTTATTCTCCTTATGTACACTAAGAGCATATACAGTGGTCCCTCGACTTGCGCGTTCTCGATTAGCGCGAAACGCTGCAACGCGGTTTTTCAAAAAATATTATTTAAAAAAATAAAATATTAAAAAATAATTTTTTTTTAATTCTGTTCCCTGAATGGAGACCGCCGGCCGCTCAATCGGGCCGGCAGGGAACAGAATGGAGCGTTCCGCGGCGGGGCTGGTAAGGGGGGGAGCCGAGGGGGGAGCCGAGCCCAGCCCCGTGGCATTCGCTTTCCTCCCGCCGGCAGCCGACTGATCGTGGGCTCCTTCGCAACCTCGGAGAGCTTCCTGGTTTTCGTGAGCTTTCATGCCCAGGAAGCTCTCCGAGGTTGCGAAGGAGCCCAGGATCACTCGGCTGCGGGTGGCAGGAAAGCGAATGTCACGGGGCTGGGCTTGGCTCCCCCAGCCCCGCCGCGGAACGCTCCATTCTGTTCCCTGCCGGCCCGATTGAGCGGCCGGCGGTCTCCATTCAGGGAACAGAATGGAGCCTTCCGCGGCGGGGCTGGGGGAGCCGAGCCCAGCCCCGTGACATTCGCTTTCCTGCCACCCGCAGCCGAGTGATCCTGGGCTCCTTCGCAACCTCGGAGAGCTTCCTGGGCATGAAAGCTCACGAAAACCAGGAAGCTCTCTGAGGTTGCGAAGGAGCCCACGATCACTCGGCTGCGGGTGGCAGGAAAGAGAATGTCACGGGGCTGGGCTCGGCTCCCCCAGCCCCGCCGCGGAAGGCTCCATTCTGTTCCCTGAATGGAGACCGCCGGCCGCTCAATCGGGCCGGCAGGGAACAGAATGGAGCGTTCCGCGGCGGGGCTGGGGGAGCCGAGCCCAGCCCCGTGACATTCGCTTTCCTGCCACCCGCAGCCGAGTGATCGTGGGCTCCTTCGCAACCTCAGAGAGCTTCCTGGTTTTCGTGAGCTTTCATGCCCAGGAAGCTCTCCGAGGTTGCGAAGGTTACATCTTCCGCTGCCAGCCAGGCCATGCTGGCGGCAGCGGAACAATCGCTGGCTGTCAACTTTTCTTTTTAAAACTGGGCAGGAGCTGACTTGCCTCCCCAGTGCTAAAAAGAAAAGTTGACAGCCAGCGCTGCGAAACCGCCGAAACCGGAAGGGGCGAGGTGGGGGAGAACGGGAGGCTCAGCATTCCGTCAGCCGCAGCGCTGGCTGTCAACTTTTCTTTTTAAAACTGGGCAGGAGCTGACTTGCCTCCCCAGTGCTAAAAAGAAAAGTTGACAGCCAGCGCTGCGACTGACGGAATGCTGAGCCTCCCGTTCTCCCCCACCTCGCCCCCGGTTTCGGCGTTCGGCAACGGAGTCCGGCGCTGGGGCCATGCGGGGCCGCTCATCCAGGGGGGCGTGGACTGGCAAGCGGCAAGCGGCAAGTGATCTGGCGGGAAGACCAAGGGAAGGTTCCTTCAGCCGCCCAACACCTGATCCGCTCCACAGCGCGGCAGCAGCGAGGAGCCGAAGATGGGGTTTCCCCTTTGCCTTTACCCCATCTTCGGCTCCTCGCTGCTTCCGCGCTGCGGAGCAGATCAGCTGTTGGGCGGCTGAAGGAATCTTCCCTTGGTCTTCCCCGCCGCCCACACGCAAACTCCACCATCTGCGCATGTGCGGCCATGAAAAAAATGGCGCACATGCGCAGATGGTGGTTTTACTTCCGCATCCAGTATAACGCGGAAATCGGTTAGCGCGGGAGGTCTTGGAACGTAACCCCCGCGCTAACCGAGAGATCACTGTACACCTAAGACAAATTCCTTGTGTGTCTAATCACACTTGGCCAATAAAGAATTGAATTGAATTGAATTCTGTTCTAATGTAATGTAATCTAATTCTGTTCTTCCAGTTGCAAATATTACTTATCTTCTTTCAAACCAGTTTTCTTTATTATATACTCAGTATTGAGAGCAGCATGTTTTTTTTTCCTTCTATGTCTCTATGGCTTTATTAGTAACTCAAAAGTGGTAAATATATCTAATTCTACCCCTTTCCTACATTTTCTCCACAACAACCCTGTGAGATGAGTTGGCCTGAGAGTGAATGCATGACAAAAAATAAGTGTTACAAAACCCCACATTTCTGCCACACTGCCTTCAACTTTGCAAAGATCTTGGCAGTAAAACTGCCATTTAAGAAGTTGACATACTGTAATTTATATTAATCATAAATCCATGTTGGTGCTACAAATATTGCATTGCTTGAAAGTAATTTGATGTTTATGTAATGTGAGAGTTCAAAATCTTATATTATTGTTATACTCACTAGCACCTAATTGTCTGTATAAAGTTTAATGCATATTTGCAAATAATAACATTTTGATTAACCTGGCGTAAGAGATTTCTTTATCATAATATTGTATAAAAATGTTTGGGCCCCAGCATTTTGTTGATTTTCAAAACCATATGTCAATGTATTTCTGATAAACTAATACTCTTTTTTAAAATTTAATATTGTATTGATTTTTTAAAAATATGAACATACACACAACAGAAAACAGGTGCTCTGTGAGTAGTGCCCACCACCAGACAAGCATTCACACCCCACTACCAAATCGGGGGTGTTTCTTGTATATACCATTTTAACTCAAGAACAAAATATCTGTTTACATATTATAGAGTGATTCCAATTTATTCCTTGTAGCTTGGTCTCAAATTCTACTTGCCATATATCGTCTTGCCTTGTCCAATCGTCCCATCGGTTGTTGCAAGTCAGTTTCACTAACCAAATTCATCCTTTTATCCATAATCTCAAATTGAATATGGTCCACCATGTAACGGTACCAATTTTGCATTCTCCAATAGTCTTCCAACCCAGAACTATTACCGCCTGAGCACTTTCTATCGCTGCCTGTTTTATTTCTCTAAATTCTCCCATCACATTACTTCTAACTAATACTGCCATTTTCTTAGTAATTATCCATCGTATGTTTAACATCCTATTAATATCCTCTTGCATTTTTTGCCAAAAATTCTGCACTACCAGGCATTCCCAAAACATATGCATAAACACTCCTTTATCTTGGCATTCGTGCCAACAAATACCCGTAACATTCTGCTGAAAGTATGCAAGTTGAACGGGTGTGTAATACCATTTATGTAATATTTTCCTTCTCATTTTCCTAACTCTTGTATTCTTAGTTTTCCTTATATTCTCTACTATATTTTTCATCTCTTGCGCCTCTAATTGTATCTCACTTTGCCACTATTTAGTCAATCCTTGGATCAAATCCCCATCTGACTGCACAAACATCTTATATATATTACTTGCTTGCACCTTGGTACCCTCACTTTTTTCTCTTATTATTTTCTCTAACTCTATCTCCTCCCTAAATAGTGCTTCTTTATTCTCTCTTTTATTCAGATATTTACATATTGAATTTATTTGTAGCCATCTACCCTTACCCAACCACCATTCTATACGATTTCTGCTTGGCCTCCCATCCTTCTCATATAACTGTTCTGTGTTAATTATCCCTCTTCCCTTCAACTATCCTATAACCCTATTTAAATTTGTTTCATTATCTCTATTTATTACATACAGCGATGAAAGTTTTAATTTATATAATCTATTTTCCCCTGCCATTTTTTCAAAATTTCCATAGTCCCTTTCATGGGACTTATTAATTTATCTAAGTTACTCCTATTCCACCTTATAAATATTAATTCTCTATTCTTCATCCCATTTATCTCTTTTTCTAATTTCACCCATTTATTTTTGAATAATTGCAGCTCCATTAATCTTTCAATTTGAAATGCTTCTCTATACAACTCCAAACAAGGAATTCTCTATCCGCCCTCTTTTTTATTCGCTATTAACCACTTTTTCCTTATTCTCGGTCTCTTATCTTCTTCAACCCAATAATTACGGTAAGTTTTTTATCCCACTCACTAAACTTTGATGCTAATAAACCCCCTGGCAATACCTGAAACAGGTACATCATTTTGGGAACTATCATCATTTTTAATGATCTTATTTTAGCCATTCTCCTTAGCTTTTTCTCTTTCTAGCTCCTAATCTGTTTCAACATTTTCCTCCATATTTGTCTATAATTCACCTCCTCGATTTTCCCTGGGTTTTTCAATAACCAAATTCCCAAATATTTAATTTTCTTTAATCCTAACTTCAACCCTGCTTCTTTCCTAATTTCTATCTGTTCTCTTGGACCTGTATTTAAACACATAATCTCTGATTTTTCCATATTGACCGACAATCCCAATTCCTGTTTAAACTCTTGTAAAATATTTCTCATAGCTTTAATCATCTCCATCGGGATCTGGGTCAGTATAACTGCATCATCTGCAAATAGGTTTAGTTTCATTTCTAATTCCCCTATTTTATATCCTACCTAAGTATTATCTTGTCTTATTAGCTAATGTCTCTATTGCTATTACAAATAACATTGGAGATAAAGGGCATCCCTTCTTGGTGCCATTTTGTATTTTAATTCTCTGCATTCTTTGTCCCTTCACCAAGGTTATTATTTCTGCATGACGCCTTTTTATCTCAACTGCAGGCAGAGCGAGGGCTTCATAAGGGGGAAAAGACCGCAGCCCAGAACACTTTGGTACGGCTTGGCTTGGCTTGGCTCAGCTCTCCTTCCCCCCCCTGCTGCTGCCATTGTGCGATCCTTGCTTTTTTCCTCTTTCCTCCTTCCTGGACTCAGGAGGTGGCCGTGTGAGGCTGGAGGGGAGTTGGACAGGAGAGAGGAAAGCTCATCCGAGGCCAGGAAGGAGGAAAGAAGAAAAAAGCAAGGAGTGCAGATGTATCAGCAGCAGGGGAAAAAAAGGAGAGCTGAGCCAAATGGGTAATCTAGGAAGTGACTGCCCCTAGTCAGCTGGAGCTGTGCATGCAGCTTCATTTCCGCTGGTGAAACTGCATTCCACCCTGTCCTGCCTGCTGCCCACCCCTGGTTATAGAAGTTCAAATGACAGACTCACTAATTCTTCTATAAAATTGTATCAACAGCTCCGGAGGTAGTTTGAACTGCCAGAACTGATGCAGAAAGCATCATGTTGTGCCTTTTTAATAATGGTTCTAGTGTTAACTATTTTAAATGTATTTTTTACCTTGTTCTGTAATTCATCTTTGATCAGTAGCCAGTTTATAGCTGGCATACTTTAAAGAAACAGCGCATTGTTCAGATTTTTTACATTGTCTTGAGTTATTAATCATAAAGATAGTAAGTTGTTAGCCACTTAAGATGATTTTCAGTTGGCAGTGTCGGCAAACATCTCTTCCAGCCTGCAATTTATTGTATTTGGTTTCTTGTGTACCTTGAATAATTAATTGTGTTCTTTGGATAGATTTGTTGGTATTATGCATATATATTTATTGTATGATATCTTATGTATATGTACATCAGCTGATTTTATTTTTGTATGAATTTACATCAATAGAGTTTCTTGTTAATATCATGCAGCATTGTTTTTAATCACTATTATTCAGTGAATAGAGCTGAAAGCTGCTGAGGTTCAGCAGAATCCACAGGGATTTTGTACATTTTGTTGTTATAATAATAATAATAATAATAATAATAATAATAAAAATAAAAATAAAATAATAATAACAATAATAACAACAACAACAACAACAACAACAATAATAATAAGTTATTAGATTTGTATGCTGCCCCTCTCCAACGGGGCGGCTCACAACAATAATAAAAACAATATTATAGCAAACAAATCTAATATTAAAAAAGAAGCATATAAAACCCTATCATATTTAAAAAACAAACAACACATACATACCAAACATAAAATATAAAGAGCCTGGGGGAAAGGTGTCTCAACTCCCCCATGCCTGGCGGTATAGATCGGTCTTGAGTAGTTTATGAAAGACAAGGAGGGTGGGGGAAATTCTAATCTCCAGGGGGAGTTGATTCCAGAGGGCCGGGGCCGCCACAGAGAAGGCTCTTCCCCTGGGGCCCGCCAAATGACATTGTTTAGTCGACAGGATGTGGAGAAGGCCAACTCTGTGGGACCTTATCGGTCGCTGGGATTTGTGCGGTAGCAGGCGGTTCCAAAGGAACTCTGGTCCAATGTCATGTAGGGCTTTAAAGGTCATAACCAACACTTTGAATTGTGACCGGAAACTGATCGGCAGCCAATGAAGGCCACGGAGTACAGTATTGTAGAAACTTGGGCGAATCTGGGAAGCCCCACGATGGCTCTCACAGCAGCGTTCTGCACGATCTGAAGTTTCCGAACACTTTTCAAAGGTAGCCCCATGTAGAGAGCGTTGCAGTAATCGAACCTCGAGGTGATGAGGGCATGAGCTTTCAAGCATAATTTTTTTGCCAAGTTGATCATGTGTACCCGTATTATTATTTTCTTATTTATTTAAATTTATTGGCTGCTGCAGCCACCAAAAAAGCCAGTCCTAGACTGCATTAAAACGGATGGAATCAAGATCACATGAAGTGTTAGTAACGTGTCTTGGGAGGACCAAACTTGGAATACTGCATCCAGTTTTGGATGTGTCAATATAAAAAAGATGTTGAGACTCTGGAAAGAACGCAAAGGATTTGTATATGTCTAATCTAGTGAAAAAAAGGACTAGGGGTGAGATGATAGCAGTGTTCCAATATTTGAGAGGCTGCCTGAAAGAAGAGAGGGGCAACCAAGCAGCAGAAGAGAAGGCAAGACAAGAAGCAACGAATGGGAAGCTAATCTAGGATAAAATCAACTAGAATTAAGGAGCAATTTCCTGCAGAACAATTTATTAGTGGAACACATTACCTTCAGAAGTTATGGGTGCTCCACCACTGGAGGCTTTTAAGAAGAGACTGGACAGCCACTTCTCTGGAAAGGTATAAGGTCTCCTGCTTGAGCAGGAGGTTGTACCTCCAAGGTCCCTTCCAATTCTGTTATTTTGTTTGATTCTGGACTGGGATATTGGAGATGACCTTGACAGAAATATGTAACTGTTACCAAGGCAAACACCATTGAGACATAGTTTATGTTCTGGATAAGGTTTGAAGTGGCCAGGCAAACATCTCCCAAATTCACTAAGTTATAAGAGAAGAGAGATAGCACAGACTGACCCTTAGGGTCCATTATTAAAGTCTATCTCAGTAAACTATATTTTTTCTCATGGAGTTGATTCCAGTGTATTTGCAGGGCTGGCAGTAATCTGTATCCAGGCTTCAAACATTATCAAATGGTAGACTGAGGTTGTCAATATAGGGGTATTTTTGTCATCCTGAATTTTAAAAAAAGTGTTGAAGCCAGCATTTTGTTTTGAAGCTATTTTAAAACTATGTTACAACTTTCAATCCCGTAAAACTTTCTGTGCCTCAAAATATTAGAAACACACCACCATCCAAATAATCATTGCCATCTGAGGATGACATTGAGATGTCACAATGTGTTCAAACATTTTGATAAAAAATAAAATGCTGAAGGTTTTTGAAAATTGTTTATATGATGGAATTCAGGTTTTCTACTAGCAGCTCTTCAGTTACATTTTCTGTCTCAGATGTTTTTATCAAGCCTCATCTCTTCAAGGTTCTTGTCTACATCCAAATGTCTAAAACTTATAAAGCATCCAAAATAACTGGACAAGCAGAGGCCACAGTTATATTTGTGAGATTTATGTAAATATCCTGTGTCAACAGAGATACCAGAGATTTTATTCAGAACAGGTTGCATTATACATTCAGTCGTGATTACATGACAAGCTGTTCTGAATCATCTGTTTCATATTGGTAGGAACGCAGCAACTCTCTAATCCTGTGATAATCCTCTCACCTTAATCCTAAATTTGCCATCTCTAAGTGTGTTGCAACTCAGAAGCTGCCATTTTAGCCAACCTGTGGGTGTTTGCTGTATAGTCTGAAAAAGTATAACAGGAAACAGTTGTACTCTTTTCTATAAATCATAAGCAAGATAGTGGCTATTATCCCATGGAGATTTATGAATGATTTTTGGGCAACAACTTATACATTACATGACAGAACTATGTAAACCTAAATTACATAATGTAGCTGGGTAGCAGCAGGATGGGAAAGATCAAAACACCCACATACACACACACACACACATATATGTTTTTTTTCCTGTTGAATCACCCTGATATGCCCAAATATGGGAGGGAGCATACATCTTTTTGCCTAGTCTCCCTTCCTTTTCATTATCAGCAAAAATATATTACAACATAGAATATAGTTTGTCGACTATAAAATAGTTTCAGGGACCACCTTCTGCTGCACGAATCCCAGCGACCAGTTAGATCCCACAGAGTGGCCTTCTCCGGGTCCCGTCAACTAAACAATGTCGTTTGGCGGGACCCGGGGAAAAGCCTTCTCTGTGGCGGCCCCGGCCCTCTGGAACCAACTCCCCCCAGAGATTAGAATTGCCCCCACCCTCCTGGCCTTTCGTAAGCTTCTTAAAACCCACCTCTGCCGCCAGGCATGGGGGAACTGAGATATTCTTTCCCCCTAGGCCTTTACAATTTTATGCATGGTATGTATGTATGTTTGGTTTTATAATAAGGGTTTTTTAGTTGTTTTAGTATTGGATTGTTACATGCTGTTTTTATTATTGTTGTTAGCCGCCCCGAGTCTGCAGAGAGGGGCGGCATACAAATCCAATAAATAAAAAAATAAAAAAATAAAAATAATAATAATAATAATACATTTACCTGCCTGGAGGTACCAATGGAGGAACCAATAGACAAAAAGGAAGCTGCATGCTCCCTCCTATATTTGGGTATACCAGGGTGATTTAACAAGAAAAAAAAAATATGGCTGTTTCCTGGTACAAAGCTAAGCGAAGGAGATCCTGTGGTCTAAAAGTTAAAGCTGCTGCCTTGCAAGGCTGATCCCAGAGGTTCAAATCCCGGTAAGGGTATGGCTAGCTGAAAAGAGCAAAAGAGCTCGAAATAGATCTAACTAGTCTCCCTTCCTTTTCATTATCAGCAAAAATGTTACACACACACACACACACACACACACACACACACAGAGGCATATTCGGGTTTCTTCCCGTGTAAGTTTCAGAGATTCCTGGCAATGTTTCGACGAGGTCCCACTCGTCATCTTCAGACTGGTGCTTTTGGCTTTGTGCTCAGCAAACAAAGCTTTGTTCATCTGAGCATAAAGTCAAAAGCACCAGCCTGAAGATGACGAGTGGGACCTCGTCGAAACATCGCGGGAATCTCTGAAATGTACACAGGAAGAGATCCGAATATGCCAAGACCTACATACTGTACCCATGAAAATCTACAAAAACATATACAGTGGTACCTCTACTTAAGAACTTAATTCGTTCCATGACCAGGATCTTAAGTAGAAAAGCTTGTAAGTAGAAGCAATTTTTCCCATAGGAATCAATGTAAAAGCAAATAATGCATGCAAACCCATTAGGAAAGCAATAAAAGCTCGGAATTTGGGTGGGAGGAGAAGGAGGAAGAAGAGGAGGAGGACAGTCGCTGCCGAAGGAAGAAGATGAGGTGAGGGGAATAAAAGAAAATCCAAATCTTTAAGGCTTAAAAAAAAAAGAGGGACTCTGAGGCGGTGAGGAGGAGCACACGCCTCCTGTACACCCAGCGCGAGGTTGCCTCTCATACACTGCGCCAGAGAGAGAAACCCAGGCTCCTCTGGCAACACAGAAAAGCCCGAGATGGCTGGGATTAAAGGGGGAATGGCAGGAAACTGGCCAGGCCATCATGCTGCTCTCAAATTTCCTGCGAAAGTTTTCTGGGCTCAGGTTCTTAAGTAGAAAAGGTTCTTATCTAGAGAAGTTCTTAAGTAGATGTGTTCTTAAGTAGAGGTACCACTCTCTCTGTGTGTGTGTGTGTGTGTGTGTGTGTGTGTGTGTTTATGTATGTATGTATGTATGTATGTATGTATGTATGTATGTATGTATGTATGTATGAATGAATGAGACTAGTTTCAATATTTGTTCTCCAAATGCATTAGTGAAAAGAACTTCCTTTTTCCAATAGATGTACACTAATACAGGCCGGAGAGGAAATTAACTGCGGAGAGGGGCGTCATACAAATCTAAATAATAATAATAATAATAATAATAATAATAACAACAACAACAACAACAACAACAACAACCTTTTGCCTGTTTGTAGTGGTTGTAGCAGTAAAGCCCTTCAAAATATCCTAAGTGCACCAAAAGACCTAGCAGCCCCAGGAGTTGGAAAAAAGGAGATCTATAATCTATAGTGTAATGACTGCAAAACTGTTAGGCCCAAGATGTAGAGGGCTGGCAAAATTTATCCATAAACACCAACTAGCAGTCAGAAGACATGATGCAAACTCATTAATTTCACAAAATATGTTCTGGCTTAACCATAGTTTCAATTGGGAAACCAAATATCCTAGCCCACACCAAATCCAAAAATACTAAGGAATTTCTAGGGACCTAGCACTTGACAAATTAGCCATCATTAGACACATAGACATAAACAATATCTACATACTTTGCAAAAGAGATAATCAACAAGCCAAAAAGGGAACAAAAAGACCAAAATACTTCTCCATAAGCAATCAGCACCCAGATGAGCATATATTATCTGCAAGATTAATATCAGACCAACAATCAAGTAAACAATACCCAATCAAGAAACTGCCAAACAAGCCAACAGCCCAACCAAAGAACCTCTACGACCATTCCCACCAATATTAACAGGGCAAGCTGTTAGAATATAAGCTGAGAGCAAACTCTACTCCTTACTAGTACTGATCTAGCCTAGCTTGGGTAATGAAACATTTGCAAGAAACCAACTAAGCTGAGAGATCCCCAAGGACCCCTTCCGATTCATCATTCCCCGTTGAGAGGACCAATGTGTCATTTCAGAATACTGTATTCACATTTTTTCCCATTCACTCATTCATGCTGCAAATTTATATGGCTTCCATCTTAATAAACAGGGAGGCTATCATGTTAGATGGCTGGAAGGCAGTTTTGGAAGATCATTATTCATAACTGTAAATCTGCAGAGTGATCTACAGAGATTTAATATTGTACTTAATTGGGGGCAAATAGTTTTGTGATTTGTTTCGATAGTTACACTTTGTCCAGATAGGTGGCATGAAGGCCAGTAAAAAATTCCAGACACTAAGGAGTAAAAGGCTGGACAAATAAGGCAAATGTTGATGTATCTGGTCTGGTCCCAGCCGGTAAACTGGACAAAAGAGGAGTTATTTCAGATTGGTCAGATTTATAGAACCATATCTTTACATTACCAATTCGCTTTTGTATTGTCATATGTATTATGGATTGACAGCTTCTATTAATACATGTTGTATCAACAACTAACCAGTGAAATATGCGTTTCTGTAGCTGTTGGGGCAGGAAGAGGAATTCTGGCACTTTGTTATGACACTTAACTCTATTATTTTTTTGTATTTCCATAGTACAAAATTGGCACTATATGTGCCTTGTTAAATAATAGATTTTCAAGAAGATTTGATGTGAATGGAAGATACTGTTCCAGGTTTGATTAATCTCTTTTTCAGTTCTGGATGCACAGTGAACTCCATGTTCCTTTTAAAAAGGTCAAATGGCTGAGATTTCACTGATTAAATGTGGGGTTTTAATTAACCCATGGAATATTGTAATTTTATAATTTATTAGATTTTATTTTTGAAAAGAAGCACCTGAAATTGCTTACATTATTCAATCCTGTTCTTTTCTTTCAGACATTATTATTTCAGACAAAGTTATGAACTTATTCTACTAGAATGTCTCCTTAAACCAACTTTTCTACAGGGAAATGGCAGTATAAAATTATTCTTGTAGAAGCATCTATTAAGCTTGTGACTCCAGAAATACAGCATATATATTTATGGCAACAACCTAGCATATAAAACTTTTTTAATGCAGCCTTTATCTTTGTGTTTGATTTCAGAATCTTTTAGCAGAGAAAGTGGAACAGCTTATTGAATGGAGTTCAAGGCGCTCAGTCATCCGTATGAATGGAGATAAATTCAGAAGGTTTGTGAAGGCGCCACCTCGCAACTACTCAGTGATTGTGATGTTTACAGCTTTGCAGCCACAAAGACAATGCTCAGTTTGCAGGTAAGTCCTCTCCCCTCGTCTTCTCTTGTCTCTTCCCCTAAAATTTTCTTAGCTACTTAATTAACACATCTAGCATTTTCCCCTAGCAGCTTGGATAGAGCTTCACACAACAATCCAAGAAGTGACTAGTTTTGTCAGATGGGCAGCCATACAGGCTTGAAAAATAAATAAAGTACTTATCGTAGAAAAGCTAAAAAGCCATTATGAAAAAAAAATGTAAAAGTTTATAAAAGTTACAACAGTGTTCAAATGTCTTGTTCCTATCTTACCAATTCCATGTAAAGAATAAAAAGAGATTCTTTGTTTCGAGGAGATACGGTACAGTTTTCATCTGCTTCTTATTCTGCTAAGGGGTTGATCTATTATCAGGTTTGGACTAAGTGAGAATATATACAATCCATATAGCGTTTTATTCTAATAATGCTGAATTGCCTCCAGTATGTCCCTGCAGGAAATGGGTTACACATAAATCAGTTATTTTCTATTTGTAAAGGTAATTATTACCCAATTGTTGGATTTCTGTGTTATTTATGGTTTTAAGTGATCTTCTTCATTTCATCCAGCAGAGCCTCTTCATAGCAGAACCATGCAACAATGTTTATTGAGTACATAATACAATGATTCCAATATAAAACTTATGCTTTTATTTCTTCTTTTCTCATTGAACTGGTTTCATATTTAAACAAATAAATAACTTGACAGTATAACTATATTTCTCTCTACATCAGCTCTCTATAATGCAGATGCACCAACACTCAGCGTACGAATCCCAGAATTAAATCTTCCAACTGCCAAAAACTGATTTACATACCAATATGCAAATTAGCTCTCTCTTAACATTCCAGTCCCTTTTCCCATGCTATATGCTAACACCAATGCTGAGCTCTATTTGGCTTTTCTAGGCATTTATATGTTCATATAGTTCCTCATTGTGTGCACCTTCAGTTTTCTTTTTCCAGGAAATAAACTCCGAACAGGTTCCTGTAGTGCCTTTTTTGAGTGACAGGTTGGCATGACAGAATTGGTTTGGCAAACAGTAAAGGGGCTTATTGTTTGTTGCCAAGAAACTGCTTTATCCTCAGGAGGGTGAAGATCAGGAATGATCAGAGCAGCTTTAAATGTTTACTGCCCTGATTATTACATGAAACAGCTAGTAACACATTCCATTATGCTGATCTTGGTGTAAATCTTTTTGTTCATGGGATTTTATACTGCATAAATATTGTCATTTCATAAAAGGATCCCATTTACTGACGGGTGGGAAAGAAGAGGGCTTAAGATTCATCTTTTACATGCCATCAGCTGTGAACATATCTCATTAATATCATCATTTCATAAGAATGCAGCTGGACATCTAAAAAAAGAAACAATTAACTAATTGCTTCTAGTTCAAAACATTCTAAATACAGTAGTTTAGATTTAAGATCTCAGCTTTGCTACAAGAAAAATATGAATTAAATGAAGTTGACATTTCTTTACCTGAAAATGATAACAGAAAATTATGGTAATATTTCTTAAACAATTAAGCAATTAAAAGTTGGAAATTTCAAACATGTATATATAGAAGATAAATTCTGGTCATGTATGAAGTTTGCTGAAAAGTATTCCCTATATAATGTTTTACATTAGTGGAATGAACTTGCATTAAGAACACATAGACATTTTAATGACTTTTTTTTTTACATTTTGCAGTAGAATTACTTTGAAGTGGTTAGATATACTCAGAGTTTTAAGATCTGTGAACCTTTTTTTTGTAGAATATGATTGTTGTTTCCCTATATTGTATATTCATGCTTTGAATTTGAAGTATTAAAAATGTGAAGAATATTTTCAATTTTTAAAATATGTTTCTGTTTTTTAATTAATTGCATGTATAAAAAAGGAAATATTTTAAAATATTTGTTATCTGTTGTCCAGAAAATCTCTGCTAGAGAATATATTAATACCTTTTGGAATGAAAAGCATAACAGGATATGTTTGTTTTAGGAAAGGAGAATTATGCTAAGAAATCAGAGGGAACATTGGTTTGGAATATTTTCTTTCCATCTACTGTAATCATGTCATTATGTATAGGCTGCAGACTCCCAAAGAACTACTGAAAATCTTCTCCTGAGTGTTTTTTTTTCCTTAAGAATTTTCAAACCTTATTGTTTGGAAGACAAATATTGTGTATTGCCAATCTCTGCAAACAGAATGATAGTGGGTAGAAGGCCAAGGCACCAGTGTTTGCTAATAATCTTTGCTTCTCCTGGGGCCAGCACAAGAAAAATAAATTATACAAAGTAAATAGCCTTGCTTAATTGCTGTAATTAGTCAGGTTCAGTGATTCCCATTTCTTCATATTGGGTTTTTTTAAAAAAATGTGGACTTGAGCCATAGCTGACCTTGAGAGACTAGGGTATCATTTAAACATGCTCATCGCTGCCACCACCCTCCATATCCAGGTTATCGGGGGGGAAATAAGGAAGCTAATCTTTTAGTCACCTAATGTAATACCACTGACCGTTAATAAAATAAGTCAGTGTATATATATCACTTAGGTCTGCCTCTTATCATTAAGTGTCACTTGATCATTTGGGAGCTAATGATGATTAGCCGCTGAAATTTAAGGATTTTTTCCCTCCTATTCTGGAAGATAGCTAAATGAAACTATCAATTTTGCTCAGCAAATGTAGTGGAAAAGCAATCCCCTCTATCAAAAAGCTTCTATTCAAGCTGTAGCCACAACTAGTGAAAGTTGGATTGCATCTGTATCAAGTAAATGAGTAAAATTAGAAACTGTCACTGTGAAATATCTGAAAGTATTTTACTAGTTTAACTGTAATAGAGTCTAATGTCAACTCTGCCAGCAGTTCATGGCATGCTTTCTGCCTTTTCATTGTCCTCTAATCATCCCTCTTTTTTCCTTTTATTTCAGTTTATATTGCTCTTCAGAGAAATTATTATTTCTTATAAAAGTTCACATCAATAATCATAAAAGGCAAGGGCTTACGATTAGAGTTTACAAACTAAAAGAGACAATACATAAAAAGCGGTGGAAAAAATAGATGAGCAAGATTCAAGGTCATTACTGAAAGACATTGATAGCTAGATCTTTATAGTCAGGTTGACCACCAATGATGATGGTGGTCATCATTGAAGATAATATAATCATTCTTAATCACACAGATAGTAAATGAAACCAATATTTGCTGCTCTTTGTTTAGTCTTGGAACAATTGCCAGTAAGAAGGGAAATATTTTAATCTGTCAGGAAGAAACAAACCACACTTTGTAGTAGCTGTCCCTTTGTGTGTGCGTGTGTGTATTTTCCAGAGCTTATGAGATCAGACCATTTGGTTTTCATTTACATGAGAATGGGAATCCTCTTGCCCTTCTAATGCTACTGATCTACAATTCCCATTCCTGCCATTATCCATGTTGGATAATATATCAGTTCTGCAATATCTTGAGATCATACATTCAGTAAAAGATCTGGACTTTCCATATCTCTTCTGAACTGAGTTAAATGTAGAGAAGGCATTCTACTTCATGTTCCCTGCAAATTTCCTGTGGGACTGTTTATTTCTCATTACTTTAGCAAAGATGCAAAATCTTAGGGATAAGCTCTTGAACATGTTTATGATCCCCTGAACACAGGCCAGCATCAGATTTACCACATGCAGCTACTGATTTAGGCAATTGCTTGCAAAAGTTAATGTGGATGGTACATAATGAGCTTTGAGTATACATGCATTGATAATATCCTTCCTGCAAGCCTTGTTGCAGGCCTCAGTATGACTTGATGACATTGCATGCTATATCTCTGAGACCATTCAGAATGTGAGACACTCGCAGTGAAGACCTGCTACCGGAACGGTAAGGTGCTACATTCCAGTAGTGATTTTGGAGATGCACGCACAGCTGCGTGCCCCCGACGTGCTCACCCTACGCGGGATTTGGCTGCTGCATGTGCAGAAGCAAAAAAAATCAGTGAAAATCACTGAAATCTCCCTCGTGTGAGCATTTTCACACGAGATTTAGCTTGCTGCGCATGTGCAGCAAGCAAAATCTCGTGCCGATGGGTGCGTGCATGCCTGCCAGGAGTGCATATGCCCATGACAGCTTTGGTGCGCTATACATTTATATTCACATTTCAACATGGAAGCAAAAGCTATCCATTTTTCAGGCCATGTTGGCAATATTACTTCTAGCCCCTTGTCTATGAGTATAGGTAGTCCTCGACTTATGACTACAATTAAGTCCAAAATTTCCTTTGCTAAGCAAGATAATTGCTAAGCAAATTTTGCCCCATTTTACAACCTTCCTTGGAACAGTTGTTAAGTGTGTCACTGTACTTGTTAAGTTAGTAACATATTTGTTAAGCGAATTAGGTTTCCCCATTGGCTTTGCTTATCAGAAAGTTGCAAAAGATAATCACATGATCCCAGGAATGGCAGCCATCATCAATGCATGCCAGTTTCAAAGCACCTACATTTTGATCATGTGACCATGGGGAATTCTGCAATGGTCATGTGTGAAAAACATAAGCCACCTTTTCCGGTGCCTGTGTAACATTGAAAAATCACTAAACGAATGATTGTCAGTTGTAGACTACCTGTATAAATTACTGCCTATCTGCAGTAATAAGGTGTGCATGTAAAAAAACCCACTTCTTTATGAATTGAAATGCCGCAGTGGTTCTCTTAAGCGGTGGGATTTGGTGCTCAAGGCATTGGACTGGCATCAGAGAACCAACCAGGTTTAAACAGTTATTTTTTCTATTTATCTATCTATCTATCTATCTATCTATCTATCTATCTATCTATCTATCTATCTATCTATCTATCTATCTATCTAAGATATCTTAACGGGTTATGGTTAGGAGAAAAATAGTGGAAATGGAGCTCTTGAAGGTAAGTAGTATACAAATCTAACAAATAAATGTTAGCAAACAAATGTGGAAGCATTTGAATGTCTGGAAAGCCTCCCATCAGCAGAATATCCGTAGATCAGCTGTTCAGTTATATCCTTAGTTCTACTTAGGGGAATTCAATGCAAAAAATCTGCAGCGTTTTAGCTTTTGTTTTCCCACGATGTTTACAATATTGGAAGGCTGAATTGATTTATTTCTGGTATAGCTGCATTGCAGTAGAAATCAGTCTGAGCCTCATGTTTGTATAGGTATACATCCATATGCACAGGCCCTGGGCCTCCATTTCTCTTTTGGTGGAGATCTTATTTTACCATTGCTGCTGGCTGTTGACTTTCAGGTCCTTTAAGTGGGTTGTTTACTTGATAGCTTTGCAGCTCTTCCTCCATTTCCCAGATGATATGTGCAAAGTGCTTGACTACTATTATCTTTTGTCTTGCCCTTTTGTATTGCGTAGATGTGGTGCAGTTGTTATCACTGTTGAATCTACAGTGGCTTGTATAACAGGGCACTTCTTTTTGTTACTTTTCCTAAGTCTTTTGGTTTGTAAACTGATTATGGATCCTTTTCAAATAGTTTCTATGAGTTTGGGATATGAAAGGGTCAAGTTAGAAGTGCCCTTATACTGGAAGATATACATTTGGATGTATTTCCTGGGCGGAAAATGAAAAATTGTTAACGGTTTGTGGGTTATTATGTAATAGTCTCAGGGTTACATTTATAATCTGTAATAAAGATTGTGTTAATATTGATTCTTAACTTAGTTGCAGTGTAGCCATTGTCCAAAGGAAATATAGTATTGGTTAAATATCTAAAAATGTAATGAAATGAAAATGTAAAAAGAGTAAAAATTATTGCCTTCTACAGTTAAAATACCTTTTCATGATATATATTAATGTTCCATTTTTCAGTTTAGAGCATCTAAGAGTAAGTGCAAATAATAATAATAATAATAATAATAATAATAATAATAATAACAACAACAACAACAACAACAACAATAATCATTCAAGTCATCAAATTGCTCCTATCTGATTGATGTGTTCATTAATCTCTGCCGATTTTATTCATCTCCAAGTATCCTACAAGTGTGTCTCTTAGCATAGAAGCAAGTAGGTAGAGAACATTTTTGCAGAGGGAACCAAATAATTTAGTATTTTATGAGGGACATGGACACATGACCTAAAGCCAGTAGGAGAGTTTATTTAAAAATTAGTTTTAAATTTTGTATTTTATACATTTGTAAGTTCTGTTCTGTATCAATATCATAATTCTGTAAATGTTTCCTTAAAAGAAATTGCATTAGAACTATTATTACCACTTTATCGTGCCTTTTTACCCCTCTTAGAATAGAATAAATTGGTTAGGGATGGACATATAAATCTTCTCTATCTGTGCATTCCTTCATATGCTCATGCATGTTCAAAGGCTTGCAAACATGCTGTCTCTAGAGGTGTATTTACATAAGATTTAGGGAATCAGTTCATCCTATCACCCTCCTGCCACTGTAGTGATTGTTGCTATTTTTGATAATTTGATTTGTCCATTGATCAAACTTTAGTTCTAATGAATCTGATCTTCTCCAAGATGATGCTTTCCAGTTATGTTGAAGTTGCAGTTCTCAAAACCTCAATGGCTGTACTAAGTGGAAATTGTAATTATTATTATTATTATTATTATTATTATTATTATTATTATTATTATTATTATTAATTAGATTTGTATGCCGCCCCTCTCCGAAGGGAAGCTTCCATTTAGGGATCCATGTGAAACATTTAAATATGTTAAAGGGTTAAATAAGGTCCAGGAGGGAAGTGTTTTTAATAGGAAAGTGAACACAAGAACAAGGGGACACAATCTGAAGTTAGTTGGGGGAAAGATCAAAAGCAACATGAGAAAATATTATTTTACTGAAAGAGTAGTAGGTCCTAGGAACAAACCTCCAGCAGACGTGGTAGATAAATCCACAGTAACTGAATTTAAACATGCCTGGGATAAACATATATCCATCCTAAGATAAAATACAGGAAATAGTATAAGGGCAGGCTAGATGGACCATGAGGTCTTTTTCTGCCCTCAGACTTCTATGTTTCTATGGATTGATCTACTAGGAATGAGCACAAAATTCCATTGTTATGTTTACATGTGCCTATTAAGGCACTGAGCATCACACAAAATATTATTTAACATTATTATTTAAAAGAGGATTTGAAAACTTTTTTGGGGTCTGTCTTTGTTGGCTTAATATCATCTTTGTTGGCTTAATATCCTTACTATGCTAGGAAAACAGGTTCCCTTGGTGCCCATTTGTTTTTTTGTACTTGAACAGACGGTGTAGGCAGGTGGGAGTGATGCTCTGGAAACTTCTCCGCAGCAGTTTAATAAACTTGCTGCTGTTCTGTTGAAAGTATATGATATATTCCAACATTTAAACACAGTAAGATCACCTGGAGAAAAGTCCTTTTACAGGAAGACTGCTGTCAGATGATTTTGCAGTTTGGTTAGGCTGAAGTTATTTTAGCTAGCTGATAAAAAGAACATCATGTAATAAAAAGATGGGGGCAATTTTTTTTTTATGCTGCTATATTTGAAACTATCAAAGCCATTAAAAAGCAAAAGTTAGAATATTTTGGACATGTGTTGTGACACCCAGAAAAATACAGCATCCTTCACTTAATCCTCCCGGGAAAGATTTAAGGCAAACGAGGTTCAGGTAGAAGAAGAACATCCTGGCTTAAAAACCCAAAGGACTGGTTTAGATGAAACTTGGCTGTACTTTCTCATGCGGTTCTTGACAATAATAGGATTGCCAACATGATTGCCAACGCCCAGTGGCAGATAATGGCACAAGAAGATGTGTTTGAAACTAACTGAATGTATGGAATGTGCCGAACTATCAAAATTAACAATGGAAATTCAAAACAAAAATGATTCAGAGTTCTACAAGGCCTGGGAGAAATGGCTCAGATGGCTATCCAACTTTAAGGACAATAAAACAAAAACCAATTAAAATCTCTTAATACAAATCAAAATAAAGATATACACAATAGAAATTCGGATCAAAAACAATACAACCCTCCATTTGATAATTATCAGAAATTTACTAATATCGCAACCTACAGTTACTTCTCACTAACAAAAATAATAAATATAATCAAACTAAGTCGTCACAATCCAAATGCCTGCTACTTTGCAGATACCACCCCTCCCCTTTTTCTTCTTTCTCCTCTCTATCTTCTTCTTTTCTTTTCATTCTCTTTCCTTTTCTATCCCACCTCCAACCACCTCTTCTTTCTACGCTATTCTTGGACCATTAAATACTACAGCTATAAGATTATCCAAATAAGAATATTGAATACAAAATACCTACATATAGACAAATATTTGGAATGTATATACAATAATATATATAAGTCACTGTATAAAAATACTGTTTACCCCAACCCCCTCCCACTTCTCTTTTTTGTACAGTGATCCCTCGATTATCGCGAGGGTTCCGTTCCAAGACCCCTCGTGATAATCGATTTTTCGCGATGTAGGGTTGCGGAAGTAAAAACACCATCTGCACATGCGCACCCTTTTTCCATGGCCGCGCATGCGCAGATGGTGGAGTTTGCGTGGGCGGCGGGGAAACCCGGATCTTCGTCTGCTCGCTGCTGCTGCGGCCGCCCAGCAGCTGATCTGCTCGGCGGCAGCAGCGAGGAGCCGAATCGGGCTTTCCCCTTTGCGTGGGCGGCGGGGAAACCCGGATCTTCGTCTGCTCGCTGCTGCTGCGGTCGCCCAGCAGCTGATCTGCTCGGCGGCAGCAACGAGGAGCCGAATCGGGCTTTCCCCTTTGCGTGGGCGGCGGGGAAACCCGGATCTTCGTCTGCTCGCTGCTGCTGCGGCCGCCCAGCAGCTGATCTGCTCGGCGGCAGCAGCGAGCAGACGAATCGGGCTTTCCCCTTTGCGTGGGCGGCGGGGAAACCCGGATCTTCGTCTGCTCGCTGCTGCTGCGGCCGCCCATCAGCTGATCTGCTCGGCGGCAGCAGCGAGGAGCCGAATCGGGCTTTCCCCTTTGCGTGGGCGGCGGGGAAACCCGGATCTTCGTCTGCTCGCTGCTGCTGCGGCCGCCCAGCAGCTGATCTGCTCGGCGGCAGCAGCGAGGAGCCGAATCGGGCTTTCCCCTTTGCGTGGGCGGCGGGGAAACCCGGATCTTCGTCTGCTCGCTGCTGCTGCAGCAGCAGCGAGCAGACGAAGATCGGGGTTTCCCCGCCGCCCACGCAAAGGGGAAATCCCGGCTCCTCGCTGATGCCCCCGCTCGCCCGCCCGCCACCCGCCAGCAAGAGGGGGAGAGATAGAGAAAGAGAGAGAAGGAAAGAAAGAGATGAGAGGGAGGAAGAGAGTGTGAGAGAGGAAGAAGCAAGATAGAGAAAGAGAGAGAGAAAGAAAGATGAGAAAGGAAGGAAGAGAGTGACGTCATCGGGTGGAAAAATCATATTAAAGTTGCCAAAGTTGATAAACACTGGTCTGTTGGAGAATTTAGCAGAACTATTTGCACTCCTGCATTTCTTTTTCTGCTATGTTTCTGATTAAAATTCTAAAAAAAGAATCAAACAAAAATCCTTCCTGCTAAGTTTTAACTGAGATTACAAATACGCTGCTCAAAAAAATAAAGGGAACACTTAAACAACATAATATAACTCCAAGTAAATCAAACTTCTGTGAAATCAAACTGCCCACTCAGGAAGTAACACTGATTGACAATTTCACATGCTGTTGTGCACATTCAACTTTGTTCAGAACAAAGTATTCAGTGAGAATCTTTCATTCATTCAGATCTAGGATGTGTTATTTGAGTGTTCCCTTTATTTTTTTGAGCAGTATATTTGAGTCCCACTGTGATTGGGTGGCATAGAAGTCAAATAAATTAAATTAAATTAAATTTATATGACAGAAGCCTTATAAGGCAAAGTAAAACCTCACCCATTTCTCTGAACAATTTGTTTCTCAGATCTCTACTGTATAATATGTAAGCTAATGTAATGTAATGAGCTTGACATTTAGGTAGAAATCTTTTGCCAAAGCCACTAAACATTTATCAATTAGTGAACAATTCATTCATAGAATGAGCTTTAATATAAAGTTAGATATATTATTCATCTGTTTGTGGTTTTGCAGTAATGTAACTTAGTATGTTTAATGTAAATGATTGAGTTGAAGAGAATAGATTTTATTTTCTTGTTTTTGTATTGAAATTTCAGAATTTTTCTTTTATACTTAGTATTAACCCATCTAAGCATTGCAGTTTTGACTTAAAGCTTGGCATGTATCATTCAGTGCTATTTGACTGCCCTCTGCAGGTTGTTAATGAAGATGCTACTTTATAATACTGTTCATTAATTAATGACATGTTCAGCACCACCGCCAGATGCTTTGCTTACCAATTTTGTCCCTTAAATAGGATTTTGAAAGAGAAGAATAACTCTATGCCCACCCATTAATAGCAAAAAGATATGAGGAGTTTTCTCTCTTTGTTTCTACTACTAATGAACTCTTGGAAGTGAGTCCTTATTTTTCTTCTTATAGCCTTGGTGTAGAAATACTGGTTTTCTTTTCATGGAGAGATCAGTGCACTGAGCTAATGGGGAAAGGCACCTTTCCCCCCAAGTGGCATTTTGTTTGCTTAGCAGTGACTGCACTCATCTTTCTTGAATGCTGGTTATTCTTCTGTGCCAAAATTCTATAGTTACGCTGCAGTACACAGAAGACAGATCTCCCCAAGCAAAACTTGCAGCGAGAAAATATTTGGCATTCCCTGGAAACTGCATTAACCATTTTAGAAGTTTTCTTCACTGCCACAATCTAAAAAGCTTGGATTAAAAAAAAAAGATAATATAGCTTTTCCAATTTGGTGCCTTTGAGATGTGGAGCTTAGTTATGTGTGGGTGAAGGGATGGATGGGCTGCAATGATGATGATGATGTTTATGAAACAATTTAATAAATGTATATGCTGGATGACTTACAATTGTTAAAACATTTTAAAAACGGAAGAATAAAGCTACGAAAACAGCACAAAGCAAAGAAAATTAGTAGAAGGAAACAGAGAAGGTGAAAACGGCATCGATTGTCATCTTTAAAAAGTGAAAAGTCAGATTTTAAGATCCTTTGAAATAGCAGTAGGATGGGATCCATTTGAATTTGCGAGGAATCTCATTCCAGAAGATGGGTACTCCTACAGAGATGGTGCTCTTCCATGGTCTGATAAATGGCATTTTTAATAGAAAGAATCTGGAGTGCACCAGCTTTGGCAGATGAATCTGCTGAAGCAGATATTAAGGATAACAGGCGGTTCCTCAAGTTTAAAAAAAAAATAACAACAACCCTGTGCTGTACAAGGAATGAAGTTCCTTGAATGCCAATGAGTCAAGTTATTAATCATCTGATGAATCTGATTATTTAATAATCCCTTATATATTCTTCTGTTTGGTTGGTTGGTTTTGCTTTTGTCAGTAATTATCATGAGTTGGGTAAGATTTGAGGTTTATTTATTCTAATAAATTTATATTTATGATTCATAGTGGCTCTGGACAGCGCATAAATTTATGGTGAGATGGGGTTGCAGATTCACCAATTGTATGAACAATTGTTTGACTAAATATAATGTATTTGTTGTTCTTGTATCACCTACCTATTAAGAAAATCATCCGGGTTGTTATTGCAAATTCTAAATAAAAACAGTGTTAAAGCCTTAGGATCAATATGAAATGTCAATCAATTTGAGCTTATCTCCTAATAGGTTTATGAATCCATCTAGGTAGTTTCTCTGGCAATAGTATTTATGTATTATTTATTGCAATTTGTAGTGCCAACTCTACGTTGAGATCTGGAAATTTACTCAGTTTACATAGTTTAGTTACATACATATATACATACACATTTGTGCAGGAACACGTACACATATACAATCTAAATGGTATTAAATTCTTTTTGTAGGGTGATGATCTGGCAACCTTACAGTTAGATAAACTCTTCTGTTTTAACCATCATCCTAAAAGTTGTCATATGTGACATTTCCCCCAATTGTCCAGTTTAGCATTTGGCCTAGGTATTTCCTAATGATTTCTTTTCCCCTGCTAATCAAACTGATTTTTGCAATCATCCAGCTTTACTGCTCTCACTAAGTTGTGCAGAGTAGTAATGTCCAGACTTAAAACTTTTAGACTGCAACAAAACATTAAAAGAGTAAAAGGTAAATCAAATAGTTTTCTATGAATCTAGATGGTAGAAGCTATACGTTTCTCTGAAGCAATTGAATTCTGTAATTTGAATAGGACCACAAATGCATTTTTCACAAATGAATTCAGAAGTTTATATCACCTTATTTTGTCCATAAACATTGTAGGTTTTTTAAAAAATAAAATCCTTTAAGCTTATATGATTATAAATAACATCATTTGAAGTTTTGTTCTGAATTTAGCAGATTAAGAAAACCACAAGTAATTGAAAGAAGAGAAAATATTATCCACTAAGTGCAACTTCCAAGAATTAATCCTGAATTTTCTACCTTAACAGGCAATTAAAAGTAGGGTGGGGGATTTAGAAGATTTACTCATTATTTATTTTAATCCATTGGTAAGGGCTCTCATCTCGCAAATGCAACTATGCACGGTTAAGAGAATTAAACTATCCAAACAAAAAAAATAAAAATGTAATTAATAATAACAAAAGCAAAATGGCATAACATGGCAACTGAGGGACACCAGTCAGTCACCTAACTTCACAATCCCTTTGCCTAGGAAAACACTCAGGATGGCTTTGTAGAAATCCAGTAGCAGCACGATCTATCTAGCAGAGTGACATGGTGCTCCAAAGGGCAGGTGCAAAATTGACCTGGAAGTAAATCCTGCTGCTCAGTATGTACTGCTCAGTAGGTTTGATGTGCACAACCCAGCAGAGTTTGCAGTCTTTTTAACTTAGGTAAGATATTTCAGATGATTTGCACTTTCAGTGTCTACGTTTATAGAAGAGGATCTCTCATTATTTAACTCTAGAGGGTGTCAAATTTGAGTAGCCACTGATTCATCGTGTGTTGTATTGGGACTTTGTTCGTCTTTGCATGGGTGTGGGTGTGGCCAGAGTGTGACACATCCAGTTTGTGGGCTGTGAGTTTGACAGCCCTGATTTAACTAGTTAAATGATAGATACTAGGATGAACCCTTTCACACATGCATGGTACATTTTGAATCGTAACTACACAATATACATTTTTAGAATTAAATAATTGCACAGCATTAGGGCTGGACTTGGTTGAACTTCAAAAGTCATCAAAGTCCTTCTGTCCCAAAATCTACTCTGCCTGGATTTTGGTTTGGTTTGTTTAATATTTCAGCAGGTATCTTTTTGGGACAGGATGAGAGAAATACTTCTGTCTTTATATTTTAGAACTCTTTATCTTTGCTGTGATCCAGGTATACCTTCAGCTGCCCAGATTAAAATTATTCAAAAACCGGTACAGAAGCAGTTATTCATTATTATTATCTTTTGTAGAAATGCAAATATTCAAATTCTGGGCCAGTTGTTCAGATGTGTACAGCAAAAATTGACTCAGTGCTGTGCTAACTTGTGCAGTGATCTGTCTCTATACAAGCAGCTGATTCTTAATCAGCTCTCGTCTCCTGGGAGCAATGTGTTATATTTGCCCTAGATGAATGATAATTTTGCAAAGTCAGTTTATCTAAGTGTGCCGCAGAGTTCACCTATCTCAACACTCCAGTTCTCTTGCAGGAACTCGGTGTGCCTTGGATGCCCTGTGCTCACTACCTTTAGAGGCTCTGAATGAATCTTATTTCTGTATCTAACTTGGTAAGATAAAGCATGGCTCAGTCCGTAAAGAAAAGATAAAAGCCAAAACTCGTAGCTTTAGAACCATAGAGAAAAGTTCTTTTCTCTCTTTCTAATGTCCTTTTCTTAGAGAAGTTGAATTCATGATGTTTTAGAACACTAGAAATGATGCCTGTGTAAGACGGATTACGACATTTAAATTGCACATCATTGCTTTGATATTCCAAACAAGTAATGCACACAGGGATATGACTGGAAATGAATCAATATTAAGGAATGTAGTGGCTTCTTAATGATGGTGCATTGCCTTATTTTAGGAGTATTATGAAGAAGTATCAGTTATGCATCCGCATACAGGTAGTCATTGACTTGAAACAGTTCATTTAGTGACCGTTTGAAATTGTAACTGCACTGAAAAAGTTACTTATGACCATTTTTCACACTTATGACCATTGCAGCATCCCCGTGATCATGTGAATAAAATTCAGATGCCTGGCAGTTTCCAGAGTCACCTTTGACAACAATCAAAGTCAATGGGAAACCAGATTCACTTAACAACCCTATTGCTAATGTAACAATGTCAGTAATTAACTTAATAAATGTTTTAAGAAAAGTCATAAAATGGGGCAAAACTCACTTAACAAATTTTCACTTAAATTTTGAGCTCAATTGTGGTTGTAAGTTGAGGACTACCTGTACAACGAGTTTTCAGGAGGAGTTTGTAGGCGTGATTCGACATGCATATTATTTTTGTCATCTTTACTAATTCAGAGTTACCCAAAAAGAATTGGAATGCAGTGGGAACACTGCATATTCTGACCTAAGCAGTTTTATACCATTCCCTGTAGACTTGGCCACACAGAATGGTATTCCTTCATTCAATGTTCTTATATTCCCTCCATGGACACCAGTTTTTCTCAAAAGATATTTGCAAAGTGGTTATGCAAAACTCTGTGACCTTTCAGTATACTAAAAGGAAAGAAATGCTGAGAGAGTTAATATTTGTTGTTGTTGCTTGAGTGGCAGTTGCGTCAATATTTAAACTGGATGAATATATGACCATTCTTTTTATGTGCATTCCTCTCAATTCACAGATAATGGTATTTGACACCAATGCGGTAAGAAAAGTGAAAGAAAGCTAATGAATCCATTAATTCTTCTCTTAAGTGAACATGATTAAAAGCACATAGATCCCCCCAATACAATTTAATTTTAGAAAAACTGTTACTTAGAAAAAAACCACCAGCCACTAAATGACTATAATTTTGTTAATGGTATGGAGTAAGATTTCCAAGTTCTCTCCTTTCTATTTATTTCATCAGCATCTTACATGGATCAGTTGTATGTGTGTGGTGTGTTTGTAAAAACACCCCCTAAAATTTATACTAGTGTTCTAAATAAACAAAAAAGGGGGGGATAGAGGCTTTCTTTGTAGCCTGTATTTCCCCCTCCAAGCATAAAATTTCAATCAAGGTATGCCTTTACGGGTAATTCCACAGCTTACAACCTTTTGCTTGCTGATTTGAATTAACCTTGGAATTAGCCTCAGGAAAAGTTCAATGTAATCTAAATTCAAAGTTACAACGGTTACATCACTACCACAGTTACATGATTACAATTTGAGCAGTTAATTCACATTTATGACTGCTTGCACCCTCCTATGGTCTTTATGATCACAATTTGTGATATTTTTGCCAGTTTGCAGCAAAAAAAATGGGGGGGGGGAAACCCCCCTGCCACTGGGGAAGCCAGATAACATGATCTGCATTACAACTGAAGGACTCATTATACGACTGTTGTGACTTGGCTTATAGCTATGGTAAAAATGGTTGTAAAATGCGATCCAGTCATGTGGTGACTTGACTCACAACCATAACGAATTATAAGACAAATTCCCATCCCAATTCTGGTCATAAATTGGTAACCACCTATTTTCCCTTTATGGGCATGCATACAGTTATGAACCATATGAGAACTACAGCTGTCAATGTCTTTTTGGACAGGGGAAAATGATTCCAAAATGCAGGAAGTGTAGAACCCATTAAAAGAAGCTTCTTAGGTGATAAAACCTATTGAATATGTTCCCTGTATGATACGGGATTGCAACTTTAGAAGACAATCTAAAAGATGGTCTTCTCATTTTATAGGAAGAAACTGCATGAGACTGATAAAGGGGATGGTCCATGTTATTCAAAGGCTTTGAGGCATTGAATTATGAGTGAACCACTTGTCTTTGTTTTTCATTCCTTTTCACTTTCATTGGCATATTTGCAGAAGGGGAGAGAAAACAGATATAAGGGAAAATGGACATCATAATTTTTCATAGGATTATTATTTCCAATTACTGCTTTTTGTCCTTTTATTTTGGCACATTTATCCGTATGTTTATATTTTATATTATATACAGCGATACCTCGTCTTACAAACGCCTCGTCATACAAACTTTTCAAGATACAAACCCGGGGTTTAAGATTTTTTTGCCTCTTCTTACAAACTATTTTCACCTTACAAACCCACCGTCGCTGAGATGCCCCGCCTCCAGATTTCCGTTGCCAGCGAAGCGCCCATTTTTGCACTGCTGGGATTCCCCTGAGGCTCCCCTCCATGGGAAATCCCACCTCTGGACTTCCGTGTTTTTGTGATGCTGCAGGGGAATCCCAGCAGCACAAAAATGGGCGCTTCGCTGGCAAGGGAAGTCTGGAGGTGGGGTTTCCCAGGGAGGGGAGCCTCAGTGAAATCGCAGCATCACAGAAACACAGAGGTCCGGAGGTGGGTTTTCCCATGGAGGGGAGCCTCAAGGGAATCCCAGCAGCACAAAACGGGGTGATTTTTGGGCTTGCACGCATTAATCGCTTTTCCATTGATTCCTATGGGAAACATTGTTTCATCTTACAAACTTTTCACCTTAAGAACCTCATCCCGGAACCAATTAAGTTTGTAAGACAAGGTATCACTGTACTGTATTTTGCTGCTATTGTTATTACTATTTGCACAAAAATATGAAATCACAACCGTTAGTAGCTGTAGTTGGCTTTCATATGCATCAAACTCTTCCCAAAAACCTAGGATACCATAATGTATTACCATATTATATATGCAGGTCCTGGCATTGTTTTCTTTTGTAATTGGTTGATGGAAATTTTATCAATATACATTTTCTAAGAGTTTTGTTGATAACCACTGGGACTACCAACATCAGTTTATGCCATAAACTTTCAACTTTGATTTTCAGATTTTGATACTTCCTAATGGTCTCAATTCTTGTACAGTAATTGTAGTTAGTTGCACACTCAGTCAGATATTTTGCCTGGATTTAAGACCTTTGTCTACTATTGAGTTCTTCCCAAGGACTTAGGAGAACAATATTGTTTGATGGGATTAGATGAGCCATCATAAATTATAATTTATTCCAAGTAAACTGGCTTTTTCAATTGACTGATGGTAATTTTGTCAATGCCAGTGGGGTTGAAGTGGGGTTTCAGATATTTTGGGATTGCATCCAGGGTACCTATTACTATTGGTACTTTGGAAACAAAAAGTAACTTTCCTTTTATTATTTATTTGTTTTCAATATTTGTATATTTACAATGGGCGAACAATTAATTATTATATCTGCTTTATTCTTTCGTATTTTGGTTTGGCTAAGATAACTTAGCAGGGTTTTGCAAGAAATTACTGTATATCAATAACTTTTTGCAGGGAAACAGATAATTCAAGCTGTTATACTTGCTAAGAACCTGAACATGTTATGTTTATGTTTTACTTTCAGGCAAGCTAATGAAGAATATCAAGTATTGGCTAACTCATGGCGCTACTCTTCAGCATTCTCAAACAAGCTCTTCTTCACTCTAGTTGATTATGATGAAGGTGCAGATGTTTTCCAGCAGGTGAGGGTGTGCTTTAGAGATTGCTAAAACTACATTTTTTTAAAAAAATGCTTTCTTTGAAAACATTTTGTATTTCTTGTTCTATGTTCTATACATAGAACAAAATACTTGTGTTTGGAAGCTAAATTGCATTGGGCCACAGCTTTGTTGTAGCTAGATGGGTCTATAGCTAATATAAGACTCTAAAAGTAAGCAGTGGAAAACTACTGTATTTTTCAGACGAAAAGATGCACTGGTAGAAGAGGTAAAACAAGAAAAAAAGGTTTTGCCCGCCTCGACTCCGAAGGGGACTCTGCGGCCCTCCCAAAACCCCTCTTTGTCCGATTTTTGCAAATGGGCTATTTTTCACAAAACCGGAATGCCCAGAGGGTTTGGGAGACTTGCAGACTGCTTCTGGTGATTGGGAAGGACAAAAATGTGACGTGGGAGGGGGGTTGGGAGATGAAAAATGGGCCCATTTTTTGACAAAAAAAGTAATGCACAGAAGGTTTGGGAGGCCTGCGGACAGCTCCTAGGAGTTTGTTTTTCATCTCCCAAATCCCCCATGCATCATGTTTTCTTCCCCCCAATCCCCTGGAGCACTCTGCAGGCTCCCAAACTCTCTTGCACCCCATTTGTGTTAAAGAAACGGACCTGTTTTTGGTAAAAAATGGGACGCGTGGGATGGGGTTTCAGGAGGCCAATAATGGATGTATTCAGTGTAGACACACCAACATTTCCACCCTTTTGTGTGGAGGGGAGTGTGTCTTATACCCCGAAACATATGGCACTTCTGTACATTTGCTAAACTGCATGATTATGTTTATAATGTCATTAGAACCCAAACTCATCTTAAATGAGTTTATTAATACCCCTTATTTTCTAACATTTGAAAAATATTTTACTTATTTATGTATTTTTAAAACCCTAATCTGAAACATAGTTCTCTTTTGATTGAGATTATTGGGATGTAACCCCGCTGTAAAATGTTAATTGGTATCAGAGAAAAGCATCACATACCATTTGTTTCCCTTGCTTACAAAAATGCTAATGTACTCGATGCTTTCTGACCCAGCTCTAACATTTATCTAATCGAGGTTTTAAATCCCCAGAGCAAGTCATTGTGAATCTTTCACTAGTTTTCCCCTTCTCTGTTCAAGATTGAATGTAATTTGAATTGGACGTTCATACCTGTCCACCAAGTCATACATAATATGGGATTTTTATTTTCCCCAAAGGCAAGATGCAAAAAAAGAGTGGGCTTCATCTAACTGAAGGGTGGGCTTCATCTGCTGCATTTTAAAGTTCCCAGGATGGATGGGCCAACACTTATTCCCTTACCCTTTTGGAGATGGGGGGAATTTCTGGAATGGGAATATTAAAGAGATATCCATAGTTCCTAAAATCTCTGCCCTCCCTGATGTTCTTCCCATCCAGTGAATCTTAGCCAGACTTTTTATAAGTGCCCTCAAGTGTTACTCATGCTGTTTTTTTTAAGAAGGAAAGGCAAAAGGATGAGATGGAAAAGTATCATGTAGTCTGCCGTTAAGTTATTTCCCAGCCATGTAGAGTATGATGTGAAAGTGTTTGATTATTGTTTTCTTCCAGTATAACCCAAAGAATAAAAAAGACCTTCAAGAAATAGATTTAGCTTTCTAGAGAATGTCATGTTGTTATGCTGCTGTTAAAGGAAAATGTATCTTATGGAAAAAAGAAAAATGCAGGAAATATGTGATCTATTTCATCCTGTATCGGAAAAAGATGTACACCCAGCAACCCCCTCACACAGCTTTGTATAATTGAGTTTGTGCAGATAGTTACTTGTAGAAATTTTAAAAGATGCAAACTTTCAATTGTCTTAGATTCACAGAACAGTTTCTTGTTTCAGTCAGGAAATCCACACATCATTATCTGAGATATCACATTTGACAAAAAAAAAAAGGGTTTCGTAGTATCTCATATTGCTATTTTATAACACATTGAGCTGTCAACAGATATTCAACAAAGGAAAAGAATATGTTGTACTAGGAATAAATACAATTATTTAGTATCTCAATTCATTGTAATAGATAATTTCACTTTGCAATATTTAAATAATATATTTATCTAGTACACTTATAGAGCTGTCTCTCTCACTCAAAATTCCCTATCAGGTTTTACTCAGTTATTTACCCCTTTTTGGATATTCAAAATTTCTGAAATTTCAACGTGTCAGCAATTTTTACAGGGACCCTATAAGATATTTGAAATTATTATCGAAATAACATAACTGGAAGGTTATAGGAAGGTTATTAGCTTTTGAAACACTGCCTAGCTAGAATTTCTGTATCGTATTATGACTGATAAATAATTGCCATGTTTATTTAGTATTTGATGGCATCTTTGTTGTCTGTTTCAGCTCAATATGAACTCTGCTCCAACATTCATGCATTTCCCCCCAAAAGGTAAGCCCAAGAGAGCAGACACATTTGACCTACAGAGAATTGGATTTGCTGCAGAACAGTTAGCTAAATGGATTGCTGACAGAATGGATGTTCACGTAAGTCATTTAACAAAAGAAAAAGACTGACCCACTTTAATCTTCTAGGTTCTGCAACAAATTGACCTAGGAATTGGGATTCGCCCTGCAATGATTTCCCCTCTCCCCACAATATTTTTCTACAAAAAAGGACTAAAATAAAATAATAAATCAACTGTGCCCTTTCATCATTCTATAGCAGTGATGGCAAACCTATGGCACGGGTGCCACAGGTGGCATGCAGTGCTATTTCTGCTGGCACACAAGCTGTTGCCCTAGCTCAGCTCCAACATGCATTTATTTATTTATTTATTCGATTTTTATGCCGCCCTTCTCCTTAGACTCAGGACGGCTTACAACATGTTAGCAATAGCACTTTTTTAACAGAGCCAGCACTATTGCCCCCACAATCTGGGTCCTCATTTTACCCACCTCGGAAGGATGGAAGGATGAGTCAACCTTGAGCCGTTGATGAGATTTGAACCGCTGACCTTCAGATCTACAGTCAGCTTCAGTGGCCTGCAGTACGGCACTCTACCTGCTGTGCCACCCCGGCTCTTGTGTGTGCCGGCCAGCTGATTTTTGGCTCACACAGGGGGTCTGGGAGGGGAGCCTCCAGGAAGCCTTTGGAGCCTGGGGAGGGCAAAACATGAGCCTATTGGGCCCACCATAAGTTGGGAAACAGGCCGTTTCCAGCCTCCAGAGGGCCTCTGGGGAGCGAGGGGAGCTGTTTTCGCCCTCCCCAGGCATTGAATTATGGGTGTGGGCACTCGCACATGCGCTATAGGGCACGCCCACACTCTTTCAGCACCCGAGAGAAAAAAGATTTGCCATCACTGTTCTATAATAATATAAAACATGAAAAAATAATAATGTATTTCAAACTTGCTTTGCATAGTTAAAATATTAATCTCACTGTCTCCTAACAGAACATGAGGAATGATAGTATACCAATTATGTGATTAATGTAAGCATCCACTTGAAATATTACTTATTGTTAAGTAATAATTCCAGAAATCTGACTTTTTAATACTATATGAGAGCAGTTACATAAATACATTGAAAAACATTATTTAACTATACAGATATAGTCACAAGAGTGCTGCACAAAATTATTGAAATCACTTTTCCACTCATTTGAAGTCTGCCTATTATGTTGATTTGTATCTCATAATTTCCAATGAACGGCAGAGTTGGAATTCCTATAATGTTAACAATATTAATAATCAAATGAAGATGGATTGTTTCACATCTTTTGCTGAGGAGATGGGGATGGAAAAAGATCCTGAGTTCACTTATCAAACGATTCCTAATTGTGTTCCTGAACAAGATGGAACAAAACAAGAGAAGAACTCTTCTCACCAAGAAGAGTTGCAGAATAGATCTTGTTCTGTTTTGCATTTGTTTCTGTTTTACAGAGAGATTAAACAAAATCCTTCCGAATGCAAGTTTATTCAGCTTGTTCACTTTCCATAGCTGCTTTGTTGTCAGTTTTACAATTGCCTAAATCATGGAACCGACAATAAAGGTTTCACCCATTATCTTGAGCATATTCTCTCAAATATTGTTTTGTTCTTGAGTGCTGTTACGATGGACACAACCATGTGTTTCAATATCTGTTTTATTTGGGATCAGACTTTGATGTATCTGGTTGGAACTGCTGGGACTTAAATTCAGTGATATTGAGAGGGTATAGATTTTGCCAAACTTGTGTAAGAAAATACACTGGTCAGAGAACCAGATAAAACGTCCCCTATCAAGAGATATAGGAGTTATTGTTGCCATTTAAATAGAGTGATGATGCCACCAATGATTACTTTACATAATAATCAATATATCCCTGGTACATGGCACCAGTACACTGTACATTTGCACTCCGTGTCCACTCAGTGAAGCAGTAGAAGTAATGTGCCAGTGTCTGGGGGCTGTCAGGGTCTGGATAGGTGCCAACAGGCTCAAGCTCAATCCAGACAAGATGGAGTGGCTGTGCGTACTGCCTCCCAAGGACATGTCCATCTGTTCATCCATTACCCTGGGGGAGGGGGGGAATTATTGACCCCCTCAGAGAGGGTCTGCAACTTGGGCATCCTCCTCAATCCACAGCTGACTTTAGAACATCATCTTTCGGCTGTGGTGAGGGGGCCGTTTGTCAAGGTCCGCCTGGTGCACCAGTTGCGGCCCTATTTGGACAAGGAATCTTTGCTCACGGTCACTCATGCCCTTATCACCTCAAGGTTCCACTACTGCAATGCTCTCTACATGGGGCTTATCTTTTTCAGAAACTTCAAATCATCCAAAATGCAGTCACACGAGCAGTTATGGGCCTTCCAAGGCATGCCCGTATCTCACCATCACTCTGCAGACTGCATTGGCTGCCAATTGGTTTCCGGACATAATTCAAAGTGTTGGTTATGATCTATAAAGCCCCTCATGGCATAGGACCAGATTACCTTCGAGACCGCTTTCGGCCGCACGAATCCCAGCGTCAGGTCAGGTCCCATAGAGTTGGTCTCCTTAGGGTCCCATCAGCCAGACAATGTCAGCTGGCGGGATCTAGGGGAAGAGCCTTCTCTGTGGGGCCCCAGCCCTCTGGAATCAGCTCCCCCCAGAAATTCGCACTGTCCCCACCCCCACCCTCCTTGCCTTCCAAAAAAGTTTAAAGACTCATTTTTGTTGCCAGGACATTAGATCTTTCCCCCTGACCAACGAGTGTTGTTTAGTATGTTTCATGGAGTGAATGATAATGAATGTTTTAAATTATTTTAGGATTTTTAGGGTTTTTTAATTATATTATTATTATTATTATTATTATTATTATTATTATTATTATTATTATTTTATTAAATTTGTATGCCGGCCCTCTCCGCAGACTCCATTAATTGGATTAGATGTACTGTTATGTTTTTAAATATGTTGTGAGCCGCCCCGAGTCCTTGGAGAGGGGCAGCATACAAATCCAATTAATAAAATAAATAATAAATAAATAAATAAATTAATAAATATATTTAAATCAGTTCATTGCACTGACTCGTATGCAAGATCCATCCTCTTTCCTTGTGCGATTACAGAACTCCAGACTTTGGGAGACTTTCTACAATTTTGTAAAATTCTTTTTTAAAGGAAAATATTAAGATTGATTTTATTTAATTAACAAAGTGCAAATTATGTATTTATATTGTTTTAACATAACGGTTTCTATTTGGATTTAAGTGGGTGTGCATGTTCATAGAAACACCTTCTATTACAACTTCTCTTTATATTGGTTTTATGTTTTGAAGAATTGTTTTTTTCCCCCATAATGGAAAATAAAGTTGTACTACGCTTGATTGATTTTCATGCAGATGTATTCCAACATTAGCTGTCAATTTTGTTTAAAGTTTGCATTTTCTTTTAGCATCAGAAAGTAGAATTATGCTAATCAAATACCCCTCCTCCTATTTTACAGATCAGAGTGTTCAGACCACCAAATTACTCAGGTACTATTGCCTTGGCTCTCCTCGTATCATTGGTTGGTGGTTTGCTCTACTTGCGACGAAACAACCTGGAATTTATCTACAACAAGACCGGTTGGGCAATGGTTGCATTGGTATGCCAACTTAAATAATTAAAAAAGTTTGAATTTAAATAATTCATTCCTCTATATCCCAGAGTTTTAAGTCTCCTTTGGACTATTAATGAGAAAGTGCTGCATCAATGAATAGCTTAGAGAAAGACAGCATTGATTACAAAATCATAACAGGAACAGCTGTGCCTAATCTCAAGGGCAGTAAACAGTATTGGTTGAGTAAGGCCATGCAGTCAGGAGAGTACTGGTATTTTAACTAAATTTTAATTGGTTCCAGCATTGGTAAGTGTTTATTAAAGTGACAGTAGTTCTAAAGGTTAAAATGTCATAAAAGGAAAAGAAAATCAGAATTATCTAGAAGGTATCACCATCTAAAAATCATATTCATTTCTTTTTCAATCTCATATTGCCATTTGATCGGTTCCATGCACATGTATGAAATATCCCCGGATTTTATGTGTCAGTGCAGTATACCCATGTCTACAAAAATTCCTTTTTTTATGTTATAGTTTTTAAGTAGTGCAAAATTGGTTCTCACTAAAACAGAATTTAAAATGTCCTGCCTGATACTTTTGAGCTTCTCAGTGAAATACTGCTTAAGGATTATAATTATTGTTTTAAAGCCCAACAGACCTGAGGTGCAAAATATAAATTTGCCCTCCTCTAGACCTGTTCAAGAAGATCAGCTATGGGTCAGATCCCACCTGTCTAATTCTTAGGGCTGTGCAGAGCTTTCAAAAAACATTGTGCAGTACTGTTGTTGCAAACAAAATATTCTCCTTTGACTTGTTAAAAGCAGTACCATTCTTTTCCAAGCTTAGCAGTAGCTTAGAGCAAGGATCTCCAACCTTGGCAACTTTAAGCCTGGCGGACTTCAACTCCCAGAATTCCACAGCCAGAATTCCCCTAGCTGGCTGGGGAATTCTGGGAATTGAAGTCACCAGTCTTAAAGTTGCCAAGGTTGGAGACTCCTGGTTTAGAGAATTGTCTCCAGCTGTCTTTGTGTGCTCACAGAGATGGTTCTCTTGACTGGTGTCCCAGTGTAAGGGAAGTGCATACAGATTGTTTTGGAAGAAGTTTTACCAGCTTCTCAACAGCTGTAGTAACACTTCAAGGAGAGACACTTTGTCCACATTGTCATCTTTTAAACATCTTATACAGTTCTCTTGTCATATCTCGGGCCAGAGCTGATGGCAAAGTGATAAGCAAATTTCCACATTTTGTTGAATTCAGCCACTCTAATGCTGAAGCCGTTGCTTTTACTGGTCAACAAGCAAGACTAGCATCAGCAATTGATCCCAGAGCTGCTTTTATAAGATATTCCACTTGATTTATTATTGTGCTTTTTATTATAGAATAATATTGTAACACCACAATTATTATTATTTGCAGGAAAGACAGATTAAAAGAGATTCATTTCTGACAATATCAGATATACACAAAAATGTGAAATCAAAGCTACACGTTCTTTTGCTGGTGTTGATTTTTTATACTAATTGAGTTCTTCTTAACTACTGGGATTATCATGGAGAGTTTATGCCATAATAATTCAGTTTTCACATTTTTATACTTTGTTTTATAATTACATAAATGTATGTGTGTGTGTGTATGTATAACATAGTTTTCACTAACACACACTATAAACAACTGCACAACAGTATTATCATGACTTAGTGATTAAAACTATTGATATAGAACAGCTTCTATGTTCCACAAAGAGGAAGAAGTCATAACATTTTCGTTTAGCATGTATTTCATGAAGGATTCGCACTTTTGTAGACCATAGAGTAAGTGAATTTTCGTACCACATTTTTCGGAATATAAGACGCACCGGAGTATAAGACCCATCTTAGTTTTTGGGGAGGAAAATAGGGAAAGGGATCTGCTTACCAGATATTAATATGGCCAGCATTCTTCCTCTGGTCAGCTTCAGCACATTATTTTATCCCCTGGTTAGGGCTTAAAAAAAATTATTCAGAGAGAGTAACAATGAAAGAGCTTGCAAGCCTGTAAGAACTGGGAAAATCATTAAGGCTGGTTAGGGCTGGAAAGAAACATTCATAGCAAGTAGATCAATTTAAAAAACCCTGCAAAGTCTTAGGGCTTGGAAAACATTCTTCACAAAGAGTAACAATGAAAGAATTTGCAAGGCAGTAAAAGCTGGGAACATTGTTAGCACCTGGTTAGGGTTGGAAAGAAACATTCATAAAAAGTAGAGCAATAAAAAAACCCCTACAAAGACAGGGTTTGGAAAACATTCTTGACAGAGAGTAACAATGAAAGAGCTTGCAAGCAGGCGAGAGCTGGGAACATCATTAGCACCTAGTTAGGGCTGGAAAGAAATATTTGGAGCAAGTAAGAGCAATGAAAAAAAAACCTTGCAAAGACTTAGGGATTGGAAAACATTCTTCACAAAGAGTAACAATGAAAGAATTTGCAAGGCAGTAAAAGCTGGGAACATTGTTAGCACCTGGTTAGGGTTGGAAAGAAACATTCATAAAAAGTAGAGCAATAAAAAAACCCCTACAAAGACAGGGTTTGGAAAATATTCTTGACAGAGAGTAACAATGAAAGAGCTTGCAAGCAGGCGAGAGCTGGGAACATCATTAGCACCTAGTTAGGGCTGGAAAGAAACATTTGGAGCAAGTAAGAGCAATGAAAAAAAAACCTTGCAAAGACTTAGGGATTGGAAAACATCCTTTGCAAAGAGTAACAATGAAAGAACCTGCAAAGTATGAGCTGTTCTGCTGGGCTTCTCGTTGCGAACCCCCAATTAAGTCCAAAAAAAGAAATTAAAACACAGACATTTGTAAAGAAACTAAAGTTGTTTTATCGAAAGGAAAATAATTCCAAACACACTGTTAGCCAGTTAAAGTGCTCTCCCACAAGTCAACAGCCTTGAACGCTGTGAGGAACACAAAACAAAAACAGAGCAGATAAAAGGCAGCTGTGAAGACATCACAGCTACCCCCTTGAGTCAAAAACTTAACTGAGTTAGTACAAGAGTCCTGGAAAAATCTTGAAACAGGTCAAAGAGTCCTTGTGAAATCCTGATGTAAAACGCAGTTCTCACTAACATCAAACAGATAAACTTCCATGCCCAGAGGCAGCAACGCTGGCTATTTAACAGCAGCTCCATTAGTCTAATTACCCCGGCTATAGGTGATCTCCCTTATTTCCTGTAATATTTACACAGTTCTTTCTTTGACATCACCCTGCGTCTGCGCACATCTATGAATGTCTCCCCTTCAGAATCTAATGATGATAAGGAAGATGATTCACTAACGGGGCAATTATCTAATGGGCTGCCTGTCCTTACCTCCCCGTCGACCCCACTTCACTTTCAGAATCCTCCCCAGACGCTTCACTGTCGGAAGCAGCCGGCAGCAAAACGGGCCTCCGACAATGGGAGGATTCACTCACATCCACCCCCACAGTCCTTGGAGCAGGAGCTGGCCCAGAGCCAACCACAACAATGATCTGGGAAGATCGTTAGCACCTAGTTAGGGCTGGGGAAAAAAGCTTCGAAAAAAGCTACATTCAGAGTATAAGACATATCTGAATTTTCAACCTCTTTTAGGGAGGAAAAAGGTGCATCTTATCCTCCGAAAAATACGTTACAGCAAATATGCAATAACAGGAATGAGGAAATGGAACTGAATATTATAAAATGTGAAACAGTAAGAAAATGAAATATAAAATGAGCTATATTTCATAGCCTTCTGAAAAGAAAAGCAGCCCAGGGGGAAACCACAATGAAGACCAGTGTTCTCTATAAACTCAATTTCCCAAGCATTGTGTAATCATCCAGTTCTAGATGTAGAGGACTTGTATAATTATGTGAGTTTATGTTGCCTCTAGGTTGCATGTGAGTTAGATGGGTCATTAACATCTGCTAGCGTTCATGCTAGTTTGTTCCTTATTAATAGATAATGCATTAAAATAGCAAGAAGGCCCAGATGGTGACATTTTTCAAATGGGCTATCATACAATAGTCTGTTAAATAGTTGTTGAAGCTGCTCTTCGTTCAGCTTTGTGAATACAGTAGTTGAATGTAGATGTTTTCTGCAGCTTCCAAAAGCTTTAAACTCAAAAGCTTATCGGATTGGAATTATTCTGTATATACACAATGTTTTGCCAAAGTTTGCCAAAGTGAGGTCAAATACACTTTTTAAATTGGGGGCTGATAAAACTTAAGAAAAGTAAGTCCATTCCCATTCTGTAGCACTTGGCATTAAGGGGGAATGGGGATACATTTGTTTCTGCTTCCTAGATTTATTTTATTTATTTATTTAAGAAAATTCATACAGCCACCAACTCACTTTTGGTGACCCTGGATGGTCAGCAAAGATAAAAATAATAATTAAAAGCAATAAGTCTCAAACTCCAGGATATTCTTCTCCTCCTTTATTTATTAATTACTTAAGGTAGTAAACATAAAGTATCTAATATTCCTTTCTTCTCTTATTTTCCCCACAAAACCCCATAAGCTTAGTTGACCCGAGAGAGAATTGCTGGCCTAAAGTCACCCAGCCAACTTCCATGTATAGAAAGTGGATTGATTTGTATATTTCCAGCATCAGACAAAGACCCATTTACTTAAACAAACTTTTGTTTCTTGTCCATTTGTGTTAACATTCATGGTTTTCTGGTTTATTGTTTATATTATACTCTGATTGGAGATGACTTAATAATAAACAATGCAGAGGAAGGCAGAGGTAGTCCTTGACTTATGACCATAATTGAGCCCAAAATTTTGGTTGCTAAGCAAGAGTGTTGTTAAATGAGTTTTTCCACATTTTACTCAATCCATGACATTTCCTGGCTCTAACAGTCATGTGCAAGCTAGGGAAGAACACCTGAAAGCATGTGTAATGTTCTAATGTACAGAAGTTATGGTTAAATGTGTGGCAGAAAGTGGACTCTGGGTGTGTTTTTCCAAATACAGTAAAAGTGAGGTTGAAAGTGAATGTGTAGCTTTAGAAAATCTCTCTCTCTCTCTCTCTCTCTCTCTCTCTCTCTCTCTCTCTCTCTCTGTGTGTGTGCGTGTGTACATACAGTATATATGTATGTAGTAGATAATGCATCTTTTTGTGTGCCTGGGTGTAATGGTTTTGGATAGTACTAAGGAGACAGGGAAATTGTATTTCTTTGAGGCAAGGAGAGGCCAGGCACTATAACCCTTGACGTGAGTGATGTCAAGTTGGCCATGCCCACCCAGTCACAAGATTGTCAATATGTAATGTATTCTTTGTCACGCTGAATATTGCCAGCCTCAGAGACATTTAGTAATTAAAAAGTTAATATGTGTGCCTTTATTAATCTCCTCCTATTTTTGATGTAATATCCTGCCTTATCATTTCCACCTTCTTGTTCTCTTTGTTCTTCTCTGCCTTAAGACTCCATAATGTAAGGTACTTGTTATTTTTGTCTACTCAGACAATGTTTATTTTCACTTTTATAAATAAAAGAAATCTTGTTTTGAACAAATGATTAGAGCTCTTAAATCCATCGCCTCCACGATAAGGTTCTAACGGACTTTTACAATCGTGACATTCTTCCCTTCTTTTCTTACCTTCTCTGTAAATAACAGATATAGCAAAGAAATATTTTCTGGTTATGAATTAATATTTTATTTCTGCTTGTTTCTCAGTGTGTTGTTTTTGCAATGACTTCTGGCCAAATGTGGAATCATATCCGAGGACCTCCATATGCTCATAAAAATCCTCAGAATGGGCAAGTGGTAAGTTATTGTATCAGTGCGCAAAATTAACAGTGTCATTTTCAAAGCGTCTAGATGTATTGATAGAATATAAAAGTAAATATGAAAATTTGTGGTGGCTGTTTACCTTTAGGAATATTTCTCACTCCCCCCCCCCCCAAACTATTAAACTGATCATGAGCATTTGTTTGCACATATGCTTAATGGAATGTTGTAGAGACTGGTAATGAATTTCAGGAAACTATTAGTCTGTAACAAACAGTTGATATATAATTGTTCTTCAGTTAAATGTGTACCAATTATCTTTAAATCTTTGTAGAAGAGAGTGTGTGAACTGCACCCTTAGATTTCTTCATTCTGTCTATATTTTTCATGGAGCTTTAAATGTTGTTTTATAGTTCCCTGTTTCTCTATTTGTCTGAGATGGCAGTTTTATCCAATAGAACCCATTGTAGATTGCTAAATCATAGCATAGAATACAGATCAGTTAGTTGCATTCTGATTAGCTAACTTACTTCACATTAAATGTATAAACAATACAGCTTAGTTGTAATAAATAAAAGTTGCATATTGTTTTTATAGTTTTAAAAGATGTAACATGTCTTTCTGTAACGTGTTACGTTCTGTAATGTTATGTAAGTCTTTCTAAGTTTGTGCATCTTTTATAATGTATGTTTGAGCATTTTTGTGGATACTGAACTCATACTAAAATACATATGATATTTGGCAGCATGGCAAAGTGATAGTGCTTTTTTAAAAAAAAAAAAAAGATAAGTCTCGTAATATGTTGAATGTATCTTACAGGTAAAAGCTATTAGTTAGCTGTTACATTAGACAAAGTCATTAAAATGAACTAATAATTAGTAGGTAGGCCTCCTGTTTCTCACCTTGGCAATCTGCAGTGAACGATTTATCGCAAAGTATATGCTGTATCAAGGAAGGACAAATCCCAATCAAATTAGGGCAAGTAATTGGTGGATTTCTATATTCAAGTATAGTAGGATGTATATTGGAATATATAATTGATATATATATATATATATCCTTGTAGCATACTTGAATTAACAATCCAATTGGTTACAATGCTTAAATATGTCCTTTGAATGTGAATCAAGAAGGTAGCATATTTTTAGTGTATTCATATTTTTTCACCTTTTTGCTCTTCAATACTTAGATTTTTTTAATATTTAATTTGAGTATATAGTAATTTTTGTTATAATGCTCTTCAACATTCCTACTTGGATAAAAAGAAAGCACACATTGAATATCAATAATCACAGCTTGATATTAAGGCATCCATGTGATCAGTTTTCAGCCTATCATAGAAGGACCGAGTTTGGTCCTATTACTTGATATACTTTGAAACAAGATGAAGAAAAATGATTTATTGTAGGATTTTGTTTTCTGTAAATAACAGAAAAGAAAAGAATGGTAATTTTTTGCAAGAATTTTTTTTCTTTATTTGAAGCCTACGTGGAATTATTTTTCCCCTTCTCTCCTCACTATAGATTAAAATGAACTTGGTACAGTTTTCAAACTTTCTCATTATCAGTTAATGGAAAATAATTTGCCTAGCCTTTCAAGCTGAAATTTATTTTTTGTTTTCTTTGATGTTTCACATCATAATTAAAGTAAGAAGAAAGTGGCAACTAGAATTTAATTACTGATCAATTTGGTGACAGAAGGATAGAAGCTGATTGATGACATAATATAACATATTTGGTCTAATAAATGTGCTACACTGAACTTTTACCAAATAAGTATGAAATAAATAAATCACTAAAACTTTAAAATAGCTCATTTCATTATTCTATTTCATTATTTAATTTATGATATGTTTTATAAACATTGTAAGAGATTACAGAAACCGACACTGATTCTAACAATTAAATTATGTTTGTGAAAAAGGTTAACAATTTATCAATTTTTACTAATTTACTTGGATGAATTTCTCTATGCGCAGGACGACTATAAAGATACATTATTTTTGTTACCTTGTCTTTTTCTAACTTCTTCAAGTATATTATAAATCTTTGTATAGTATCTGACTTTAGCCTCTTTTTTAATTGTTTCTTGATAGAGATAAAAACTACCATACAGCAGGACAATTGAACACAGCACATATTTATACTTATTCCAGTCATCAGGAATGTCTCAATTCTCTTTTTAAAGTCTTATTTAGAGAGTTTACCATTTTTTCCTTATATTAAGAATTGTCAGCGGAAAATTGTGATGGACAAATAACTGTCATGTTCTCAGCTTTAGACTGAGTAAATTAAAACAAAAATTGTTCCCTTTTTATCAAATGGTTATTTTATTAGAATGGTCTGTTTATCCAGAATTACATGAAAAGGTTTGAATTATTTTACATTCATAGAGCAGCATATTTTTCTCACTTCTTCTACAAATAAACTGAACTCCTTAAAATAATTTTAAGTAATATATTTCTTTTTTTAGACTGAAAAATCTAATGTTTTGCGTTTCCTTGCCTTCAACTAACAGAGCAAGTATTGAAAGCATATGTATTGCTGTCCAGGCTCAATGAATTTGAAATGTTTGGCAATTCAGATGAACTGTAAATCATACAGGCAAAGATCCATAAAGTTGGCTTTCAAGGCTCAGAATGATTTCCATATTTTTACTTGTCTTCTAAAGGTGCTCTGGAGGGCAATAGAGTTGGAGTCAAGTAGCAGCTTAGCACCGTGAATAATGCAGAATATCATATATGCAGTGGAGTAAAACAGCTGTATTTATTTATATGTATTGGTGGTATTTTCCATCTTTTTCTCTAAAAGCTTACAGCAATATACTTAGTATTTTCTCCTGCAAGTTGTCCACAGTTGGGATCTCTCCTCTATAATGGCCTGATAATGTTACCTAGCCTGGAAACATATTGTCTGCAGGAAAACAGCCAAGCTCAAATATCAACAAGAACTCAACAGTCTAATTCCAAGCTCTATATATTCCCTACTGTTTACTGCCTGGATAGGTTTGTCCAGAAGGTTTGTCTTGCCCTGTAGAAATTTGCTGTTTCCAGAAATATGTGTAAATTAATCTGAGACCAATTTAACCCAACTAACTAGCCAAGTCTAAGATACCTACAGCAGTAGCAAATAAGTTACATCTCTTAACTATATTCTTGCATGACTACTAATATATTGTATCAGTGAATCCAAGGTATCCCTAATTGCCACATCATAATTCTGAAGGAAATAAAAAACTCCAAATAATATATTCAGTGAGCAGAGTATGAGTAGATCAACTGCAGTTTGTGAACTAGATCTAAGACAACAGAACACATTAAAGCCTATTGTTGAGGCAAGATAGATAATCAATCAAAAACCTTCCTGAAGCACAGTCTTTTGGGAAAATTATACAGAGAGGTAGTAAAATTGGTTCTAACCATTTTAAATCCTTCCTAATAACAGAGCAGGTACACACCAGAGAATGTCTGTATTTTCCTATAGAAAAGACAATTCTGTCTCTCACTATTGCTAATTATAGCATTAACACCAAGTAGAGGAGACCAGAACTAAGTTAAATACCTACAGTTTTGTACCATTTGTAAAATATAGATGAAATGGAAAATAGAGAGATAGACAAATGTTAGAAACAATCAGTTAGAGATATGGATTAGAGCGCACAAGAAGCTCATCTCCGGGACCGCCTTCTGCCGCACGAATCCCAGCGACCGGTTCGGTCCCACAGAGTTGGCCTTCTCCGGGTCCCGTCGACTAAACAATGTCGTCTGGCGGAACCCAGGGGAAGAGCCTTCTCTGTGGCAGCTCCGACCCTCTGGAACCAGCTCCCCCCTGAGATTAGGATTGCCCCCACCCTCCTTGCCTTTCGCAAACTCCTTAAAGCCCACCTCTGCTGTCAGGCATGGGGGAAGTGAAACATCTCCCCCTTGCCCATGTTGTTTTGGTGTTAGATTGATTGTATGCGTGTTTTAATATTCTGGGGTTATTTTTATGAATTTTTAGCTTAAAATTGTAATTGGATTGGTGGGTATTGGATTTGTTATTATGTATTGTTTTTATCTTGTTGTGAGCCGCCCCGAGTTTTCGGAGAGGGGCGGCATATAAATCCAATAAATCTAAACTAATCTAATCAAAATACATCTATCTTTTCTATCCTCAAAAACATGGGATGGAGATGAGCAATTGTATTTTAAAGAAGAATGGAAATTGGATAGATATCCAAATCTTAATGATCCAAACCTTAAGAATGGAGGCATCAAAGATAAAGGTAGAAACAGTTCTATCTGTCTACTTTCTAGCCTTAGTAGATTTGTTAAATACAACTTGCACATTCTAATCATAGCTTCCTATGAAAGATTCCTAGTTTTAATTAAGAAATTTCACATCAACATCATCACCAACTATTTACAAAAGTGATAGGCCATCTGGAAAAAAATAGATGTTTATGTCTACCTTTATTATAGATGTTTATGTCTACCTTTATGTCTACCAGAGTGATTTGAGAAAAGCAGCGAAGAAAGCCTAACGCATGCTGTTTCCAGGAACAAAACTTTGTGATGAATCTAGCCAAGAGCCTGCTAGTGCCATCCAAGCAGGTTCTATATCTGGGAGTCAGTATTAACACAAAGGAAAGGAAGCTTATCCTGTCCTTGGAATATTGTCATAACTTTTAAATAAAAAGAAATATTAGCATGTAGAAGGCTGTCCCTTAGGATGCTTGCAAAACCATAGAATATGGGGATTGCAGCATAGACTCTGTCCCATGGACTTAGTTCCACTCCAAACGATTCTGTTGCTTAAATATTCCATTTCAGGTAATAGTACCCAATCGGGTAATGCAATTCTTGTACTAATAGCTGGTCCCCTGAGGTATATCACCACAGAAGGACCATAAAATCACAAAAACAAACTTAACAGAAGTTAGTATTCAGAATATGGTATCATATTCTGAGGCCACACTTCCGTTTAACCAACTGAAATTGAGGACTTAGAAGTGATATAAGAAGGCTATCACATCAGGTGCTACCATCTACCAGTGTAAATAGGTAACATTATAACAAATACTCATTTAAATCATCAAGTTATTTCCAGATCAAAGAGTCTTCAAGGGAGTTCTGTTTCCTTTTCCTTCCTTTTAATTTGTTAGGATATAATTTTCCCTGTTTTTGGTTGCTTTGAACTGTCCAGAATCAGTGGGATTTAAGTTTAATAAATACATATCCAATTAACATGGATGCAAAAATATTGAATAAGTAGAATGTGTGTGTGTGTGTAGATATAAATGTAGATAACTGTATAGATATGGGTTCACCAGATATCATAACAGTCTGGGTGATTGCCAATGGGCCTGACATCTGCATTATTTTTTCATGAGATGTCAATAAGATGTAGAACGCTTGTAGTCTACTTGTTTGTGTCAAACCTGACTTGTGACAGGTTTCCTTTCTTCATCGGTGATTAGAATTCTTGGTCCTCTAGAACAGAGGTCCCCAACCTTTTTTGCACCAGGGACCGGCTTTAAGCTAGACCAGTTTTCCATGGCCCGGGGGGGGGGGGGGGGGCTTTGGTCATATGGGGGTGGGGTTATGGAGGGGTGGAGCCAGGGCCGCCATCAGGAATTTTGGGGCCCCATACAGCCTAAGTGTCTGGGGGCCCCCTCCCCGCCATTTTAAAACTACTTTATTTTGCGACATACCAATTATGTATGAAATTTACCTTCTTTGGGGAGGGGTGAAAGGGGAGAGTAAGAGAAGAAGGAGTGAAAGAAGGGAATGAGGGAGGAAAGAAGGGAGGAAGGAAAAGGAAAGCAAGAAATGGAGGGAGGAAAGGAAGGAAAGAAAGAAAGAAAGAAAGAAAGAAAGAAAGGGGGAAGGGACAGGAACAGAGGAAGGAAGCAAGGAAACTTATGAAAGGGGAGAGTAAGAGAGGAAAGACTGAAGGAAGGGAGGGAGGGAAGAAGGTAGGAAGGAGAAACAAAAGAAGAAATAGAGGAAGGGAAGGTAAAAGAGAGAAAGAAAAAGAGCAAGAAAGAAAGCAAGCAAGAAAGAAAGAGAATGAAAGAGAAATAAAAATAGAGAGGGGGAATGAAAGAAATGGAAGGAGGGAAGGAAGGAGAGAAAGAAAGAGAAAGAAAGAAAGCAAGAGAGAGAAAAAAGAATGAAAGAGCAAGAGAGCAAGAGAGCAAAAGAGAGAAAGAAAGAAAGGCAACTTCAAAGAAAGGCTCACTGAGCATCTCTCACTCTCTTTCTATCCCTCTTTCTTTCTCTCTCTTCTCTTCCTTTATCTCCTCTCTCTCTCTCCCTCTCTCTTTCTCTCCCCCCTCTCTCCCCCCTCTTTCCCTCTCTCCCTCTCTTGCTATCTCTCCCCCTCTCCCTCTCTCTTTCTCTCCCTCTCTTGCTATCTCTTTCTCTTTCTCCCCCCTCTCTCCCTCTCCTTCTCCCTCTCCCTCTCTTTCTCTCTCTCTCCCCCCTCTCTCTCTTTCTCTCTCTCCCTCTCTTGCTATCTCTTTCTCTCTCTTTCTCCCCCCTCTCTCCCTCTCTCTTTCTCCCTCTCTTTCTCTCTCTCTCTCCCCCCTCTCTCCCTCTCTCTTTCTCTCTCTCCCTCTCTTGCTATCTCTTTCTCTCTCTTTCTCCCCCTCTCTCCCTCTCTCTTTCTCCCTCTCCCTCCACTCACCCATCCCGGGGGTCTTTTTCGGACTTGCCAATCCAAGTCACGCAGCCTTGCGGAGCTCCTGGTGGTCTCTCATCCCCGAATCAGCCAGGTAAACACGGCCCCCTCTTCCCTGGCCCGAAACCAGCGAAGGTTGGGGGAATTTCTGCGCAACCCCGGCCACTTTCGGGGTTAAATTCCTCTCCCCGCCCTCTCCGCACCTCCGAAGGGAGCAGGGCAGCGTTGCTGGGCTGGCCAATTCTGGGCAGGGGGCGAATTCCTCCCGGGGGGGTGGAGGTGTGGATGTGTGCGTGCGCCCAGAAGGCGTCCGAACTTTGCCCGGCGGAGCTCTGCAAACACGAGGCAGGGAGGGAGGGAGGCCGTTGCCCGGCCAGCGGGCACCAAACAGGGCAGGGCTCCATGGGAGGGGAGGGGGCGCCCTGCGTGGGACCCCCCCCTCGGGCGGGCTCCGTCCGGTCGGGAAAAAGGAGGGCAGGGGTCTCTCGGCTGAGGCGGTGCTGGGGGCGCTCTGCACACCTCAGGGGGCCCAAAGCTGTGTGTGAAAGGGAAGGGGACGGGGCACCTCGCGGCTGGGGGCTGCCTGGCTTTGTGATTTTGGCTGGGGGGGGAGTTAGGAAGGTCCTACTTCTCCCCCCCCCCCAGCCAAAAATTCAAAGCCTATCTGCTGGATACGGGCGATGAGTGGGACAGAGCGGCGCGGAAGCCTCTTGCAGCAGCTGCCACAGCCACCAGCTTCGGCGCCGCTCGTCCCACTCATCGCCCGTATCCAGCAGATAGGCTTTGAGTTTTTGGCTGGGGGGGGGAGAAGTAGGACCTTCCTAAGTCCCCCCCCAGCCAAAAACTCAAAGCCAGGCAGCTCCCAGCCGCCAAAGGAGCCTCCTGATTCTCCCCGCCCTGCCCGACGCCCCACCCTGTCCTGCATAATGTCCTCTGCCGGGAGGGCAGCGGCGCCGCGGACCGGCTGGAAAACCCCAACGGCCCGGTCCGCGGACCGGCGGTTGGGGACCTCTGCTCTAGAACAGTGTTTCCCAACCTTGGCAACTTGAAGATATCTGGACTTCAACTCCCAGAATTCTGGGAGTTGAAGTCCAAAGGTTGGGAAACACTGCCCTAGAATATATTTCTATGAATATCATGATTTTCTCAGAATCAACTTCAATGTTATTCAGGGGTGTCAAACTGGCAGCCCATGGACTGGATGCGTTACGTGCAAGCCAGGCTCACGTCAGCTCCGCGAAAGGAAAAGCATTTGCGAAACAGCAGGTGTCAGCAGTGTGACGCCACAAGTTTCTCACCTGTGTTGCAGATGGAGATGAAAATTGATAGATGTGCCAAAAGCAAAATGCAGTAGTGAAAGAAGAATTTGCATTAGCTAAGGAATGTCTTCGGAGAGGGGCAGCATACAAATCTGATAAATTATTATTAATTATTATTAGTAGTAGTAATGATTCTTCAGATATACTTAACATCAACTCAGATAATATTTCAGGATATCTTCAATTATTACAAATGTTAGACATTCCATTCTTTGTGTTCGATGAAAAAAAATGACCTCAAATAATGTGTGGCAAAGATCACAAGCTTTAATGAAATGACATCTCATTAGAACAAACTGAGGATGGCTTTCTAGGAGGAACAAATAGGGAAGTTTTTTTTGTCCATTTATAAAATGCACATGTACCTCACATTTTGGAAAACTTCAGAGTCTTATTAATTTTTATTCCTGTCCTTTCCATTTCCTTGTTGAATTATTCAAGATTTAAATAACTTGAACTTCAGGACAATCCTATCTGTACTTATTCTGAAATAACATTTAGTGTATTCAATGTACCTTGTGAATAAATAGGTCTGGCTTTGTAGCATTACTATTTGAATTTAATATATTTTGGAGAAATTTTTAAAGTATGCCAAAAGTACTTGCATAACTATTCTTACAGTCTAGATCAGTGATGGCGAACCTATGGCACGGGTTCTACAGGTGGCACGCGGAGCCCTTTCTGCTGGCATGTGAGCCATTGCCCTAGCTCAGCTCCAATGTGCATGTGTGTGCCAGCCAGCTGATTTTTGGCTCGTGCAGAGGCTGTGGGAGGCATTTTTGGCTTCCAGAGAGCCTCTGGGGGGATAGGGGAGGACATTTTTACCTTCCCCTGGCTCCAGGGAAGCCTTTGGAGCCTGGGGAGAGCGAAATACGAGCCTACTGGGGCCACCAGAAGTTGGGATACAAGCCATTTCTGGCCGCCACAGGGCTTCCGGTGGGTGGAGGAAGCTGGTTTCAACCTCCCCAGGCATTGAATTATGGATGTGGGCACTCGTGCATGTGCAATAGCACACGCACACGCTCTTTCGGCACCCAAGGAAAAAAAAGGTTCGCCATCACTGGTCTAGTGATGGATGAATGAATTGCTCAAGAATTGATCCAGTAAAAGAAATACAGGAATATCTTCTCTCTGATTTCTTACATTTTAAAAAAAAAATCTCTCATCATCTATAATTTACTGAGTTTACTGGTTTATAGCTCGGCTTGAGAATTTAACTAACAGTACTGGATTCAGTTATGTTGTGGTCATTAATCTGATAAATTGGGAAAGTAATTTAAAGTGAAAATTGTTAAATTAGTTGCACTATTACAGATAATTAGACTTACTTTGGTAAGAGTTTACTGTGCAGTTGTTACATTATAAATGTATGCATTTTACAAATGAGTGCTGTTAAATTACTTTAGTTTCAGTTAGTTAAAATATTGTAGTAAAAGTTGTAGTGATAGAGGGGATTTTTACTAAAAAAAAATAGTAATAGTATTTGCACTTGCATTCAGTAGAAAATACGCTCTAATTTTTAGGGGGAAATGTGATCTATTAAGGTTGATTTGGTTGTCATTAATATTGCTTGTACTGTATTTTTTTAATTTTTTTATTTTTTGCAAATTATAATTGTTGGGAACTTGGGGGAGGCAAATAATTTTTTCTTAGAAGAAACCATGCAATTCTATATGAATGCTCATCAATATGAATTCTAAAGTACCATACATTACATTTTAATTTCCAAAGAATGTAAGCCTCCTGATCATTTTGCATTATAATAGATCTTCTAATGAAAATTATAGGTGTACCAGAGTCTTCTTTCTTCTTCATTTTCTCTCTTGTCCACATATATCTGTTGTGATTTAACAATCTCCGGAGTAACAAAATACGGTTTTAGGACATCTTTGGCACTCAACAGTGTAAGCCAGTTAAATAATATCTTCTCCTCAATAATTATATAAAGGTTAATAACCTTGCTCCATTTTTATCAAAAATGATTGATTTTTTTGTTTGTTTTTCTAGGCATTACATAAGCACACAATTATTAGTTCCTTAATAGTTGATACCATCACTCTCCAGTACTTGAGAGTTGAAAAGATTCTTTAAAATATATGAATGTATCCCATCCTTAACTCCTTGAAACCGTTTTATTCAATTCAATTCAATTTATTAGATTTGTATGCCGCCCCTCTCCGAAGACATTGGGGCGGCTCAACAACGATAAAAACAATATTAGAATGGCACAAATCTAATATTAAAAATAACTAAAAACCCTATCATAATTTAAAACCAAACAACACATACATACCAAACATAAATTATAATGAGCCTGGGGGAAAGATGTCTCAAATCCCTCATGCCTGGCAGTATAGGTGGGTCTTAAGTAGTTTACGGAAGACAAGGAGGGTGGGAGCAGTTCTAATCTCCGGGGGGAGTTGATTCCAGAGGGCCGGGGCCGCCACAGAGGAGGCTCTTCCCCTGGGGCCCGCTAGATGACATTGTTTAGTTGACGGGACCCAGAGAAGGCCAATTCTGTGGGACCTTATCGGTCGCTGGGATTCATGCAGTAGCAGGTGGTTCTGGAGGTATTCTGGTCCAATGCCATGTAGGTTTTTAAAGGTCATAACCAATACTTTGAATTGTGACCGGAAACTGATCGGCAGCCAATGCAGGCCACCTAAGAAAGTACAGTTGCCTCCTGAAAAAATACCTTTGGGACAACCATGACCTGGTTGACTGGGAATCACTACAGACTTCCTTTGCTGAGTTAATAGACTCTTTTCTGATATCATCTAATAATTTATTTAAAGAGCTTAGGACACCTCTTTAAATGACAAGACTCGTGCAGTAGCAGGCGGTTCCGGATGTACTCTGGTCCAATGCCATGTAGGGCTTTAAAGGTCATGACCAACACTTTGAATTGTGACCGGAAACTGATCGGCAGCCAATGCAGGCCACGGAGTTATGTTATTCCCTTAAAAAATATGGTGTCTCTCCCACCCCCCTTTTTTACTTTATGTTTTAAATAGATGAGAAATAGCACTATTTTAAAAAAGAGTGTCAGAAAAGTATTCAGTGTCTACACTATTTTCTTTACTCATAAATAATTGGAAATTGATCAGGATTCAGCATTGCTCTCCTCTCAAGAATCCTTATGAAGACAACTCTTTGCATAGCTTGCAGGCCACCTTTAAAGCTATGCTTAGCTCAGCCTGAAAGTCAAAGACTCCTACAGCCTGTTCAAGTGTTGTTGTTTTTAAATCCATACTGCTTCTCAAGTGAGCACTTTGGTTAAATCTCACCCTCTGCCAATATCACTTATTTGACAACAGCCTCCTTTAGATGTTCTCATGCTGAGCACACATGTTTGCAGAAGAAAAAGACATTCACACTGGCTTCTGGGGTTCTAGCTCACATGAGCACAGCTCTTCTTTGCTAATATTCAGCCAACATTTGAGTGTCTGCAAGAGATCTGCATTATGTTAGGGTTCTTTCTTATTATAGTGGCTGCAATCTCTTTGCATCTATTAAAATGAAAGAACATATCCACAACATTTAGACAGAGTGATCAGTAAATCAGCTTTTGGAGGTTTAAAGTGTTGATAGATAGGAATGCAAGAAGTTATTCATGTTTGTAAGAAACATTTTGAAGCATGGTATTTCCACCATCTTCGTTCTTTTTTGTTTTGCTTTGTTTTATTGCTTTAAATGTTCTTAACAATTTGTAAAATGCTGAGAGCTGCTAGTTGTTGGGCAGCATATCAATTTCATAATTTGGAATGGTGATGATGATAGGGCTAAGACTGGAAATACTGAAAGATAGGTAACCACTATCCTACATAAAGTGGTGGGATTGTTTAACATTGTAATGTTATTTGCAGAAGACTGAGTCTTAATCCTACAAGATTTCTGCAATATCTTTTAATCACCTGGACTGCCAAGTAGCAGAATTCTCTAGGGCAGTGATGGTGAACCTTTTTTCCCATGAGTGCCAAAAGTGTGTGTGCAAGCGCTATCGTACATGTGTGAGTGCCCACACCCAAAATTTGATGCCCGGGGAGGGTGAAAACGGCCTTCCCCTCTCCCTGGAGGCCCTCGGGAGGCTTGAAATGGCCCCCTTTCCCAACTTCTGGTGGGCTCAGAAGGCCTGTTTCTCAACTTCCGATGGGCCCAGTAGACCCATTTTTCACCCTCCCTAGGCTCTGGAGGCTTCCCTAGAGCCTGGAAAGGGCAAAAATGCCCTCCCCCATTCCCCCAGAAGCCAAAAACACCCTCCCATAGCCTCTGTGTGAGCCGAAAATCAACTGGCCAGCATGCACACACATGTTGGAGCTGAGCTAGGGCAATGGCTTGCATGCCAGCATATATGGCTCTGCTTGCCACCTGTGGCACCCGTGCCATAGTTTTGCCATCACTGCTTCTAGGGCAAAGGTGTCAATCGCTCAGCCCACAGGCCAACCTATGTCACGCGCTGACCCTGCCCTCCGCCTGGTTTAGCTAAGGGGGGTAAAGTCCCAATACGTCATGTGATGCCGCCGTGAAGATGAAAGCTTGACATCTTTGCTCTAAGATCCAGAAAAAGGCAGGCAATATCCAATGTATATTCTGATTATCTCTTTCAATTTGAAGATCACTCTCAGGTGCAGCTTCAGCTTGCTCTGTAACCTACTTGTTGGTTGATTCTATAACCAACTTTCTTCCTTAGAATAGATATATATTATAGAAGGGCAATGAAATGTTCCCTTAATGCACCTATGTTTCCCATTGCTAAATTGAGGGTGGGCATGGCCAGCAAGTGACACCCCAGGCCGCAAGTTTGACACCCTGCTCTAGAGTAAATAATTTCTGTATAAGTTTCAAATTTTTAAAACTGTAATTACAGATGAATTGCTCCCAAGAATTTAAATTTGTTATTCTAAATATGGACATAGCCTTATATGAGAATTTCCATATTATTTTGTATGCTGAATACCCCAAAGTTCTTCATTGTGTGTGATATCTCAATGCAGAGCTGAATTCAGTCATGTTGCATACCATGGCCATAACCTAATGCAACCAAATCACTTTGAAGATACAGTATAATTTTGTTTGCATTCAATCAATAAATCAGCCATATTGCACTGCTAACAACTCCCTGAACAAAAGTAGAATCAGAGCTTATATAGCTTTGGTATATTACACTGCAAAGTTACAGAAGAAGAAAAATATTGTAATGTTCTATGGCTGCATTACTAAGTCTCTAAGGCTGCATGTGGATCTCAGGCCACGGGTTGAACATGTTTGCTGCAAATGCTTTCTGATAATGATGCTTTAAGCAGTTCATCTTACAGATGTGGCAGTGAGTGCATCTTGCATGTATATGGGGAGTATATTTTACCATCACAGCTGTCATAATAAAAATTTGAATGTTAAGTAAGCTACGTCTATCAAACGGCTTCAATATAACTGTAAAAGCAATTTTCAATTTCTTCTTTGACCTTTTAATCGGGCTACAATTCTGGACACATTTATGTAAATACCAACTTAGTAAATCTTAGAAAGCATGGTTAATCCTACCCATGCTGTTTTTCAATATTTTTAAATGAATTAGTATAATCATATTTTAAAAGGAGTTGGCAGAGGGTTCATTTTAAAAATTGAAATCTTTCCAAGTGATGAGTATAGTAATCCTTGCCAGCTTTCCAAGTTATTTTTTATTTTATGTGATAGAGGTGGGAAATCAGGAGTAAACTTTGTTTTCATTTATAGGATTAATGTCCAAAAGATCATAAGTATAAAAAAATGATTGTGTCACTTTTTTCAGTGCCATTGTAAATTTCGACAGTCACTAAATGAACTGTTATAAATTGAGGGATATCTGTAATAAGTTGTGATTCTGAGAGGGTTAGCAGTTCTGAAATATTCCATTTGATCTCAAAATTATTGAACAACTTGTAATTGTAAATGGCATCGGACCAGAATATTTCCAGGACCGCCTTCTGCCGCACAAATCCCAGCGACCGATTAGGTCCCACAGAGTTGGCCTTCTCCGGGTCCCGTCGACTAAACAATGTCATTTGGCAGGGCCCATGGGAAGAACCTTCTCTGTGGTGGCCCCGACCCTCTGGAACCAGCTCCCCCACTGTGATTAGAACTGCCCCCACCCTCCTGGCCTTTCGTAAGCTCCTTAAAACCCACCTCTGCCGTCAGGCATGGGGGAACTGAGATAACTTCCCCAGGCCTATACTGTTTATGTATGGTATGTTGTGTGTATGTTTTCTTAAATTATGGGTTTTTTGTTTTAATTTGTATTCTACATCAGCGTTTCCCAACCGGTGTGCCGCGGCACACCGGTGTGCCGCGAGACATGGCCAGGTGTGCCGCCAAGCTCCGGCTGGGCGGGGCGCTGCCGGTACTTCCGTCCTGGGGCTCCCGCTCGCAGCTGTCCCCCGGCTCCTGCTCGATGCCGCGGTTTTCGGCGCTCTCCTGCTGGGCTCCAAAGAAGGAAGGCGGGGTCCCGCCTTCCTTCTTTGGAGCCCAGCAGGAGAGTGCCGAAAACCGCGGCATCGAGCAGGAGCCGGGGGACAGCTGCGAGCGGGAGCCCCAGGACGGAAGTACCGGCAGCGCCCCGCCCAGCTGGAGCTTCTCTGGCATCCACGGCAAGTGTCCTTTGTGGCCCGGCAGGAGGGCACTGGCGATGGGAGCGGGGGGGGGCGGCCGCAGCGGCCGCAGGCAGTCGCGAGGAGATGTCGGCGGCGAGAGGGAGCTCTCTCTCTCTCTCAGCTGACTGCAAGCGGGAGCCCTGATGGTGGCGGTTGGACGTGCTGCTGGCGCTGCGGGCCTGGCATATACGGTGTCCAGCAGCACGTCCAGCTGCCGCCGTCAGGGCTCCCGCTTGCAGTCAGCTGAGAGAGAGAGAGAAAGAAAGAAAGAGAGACATAGCAAGAGAGGCAGAGAAAGAGAGACAGAGCAAGAAAGAGAGGCAGAGAAAGAGAAAGAGAGAGAGAGAAAGAGAGAGAGAAAGAGAGACATAGCAAGAGAGGCAGAGAGAGAGAGAAAGAAAGAGAGACATAGCAAGAGAAAAAGAGAGACTTAGCAAGAGAGGCAGAGAGAGAGAGAAAGAGAAAGAAAGAGAGAGATAGCAAGAGAGGCAAAGAGAAAGAAAGAGACATATAGCAAGACAGTGAAAGAGAGAGAGAGAGCAAGAGAGAGAGAGAAAAGCAAGAAAGAGATAGCAAGAGAGACAGAGAGAGAGAGCAAGGGAGAGAGAAAGACATAGAGGAAGGGAAGGAGGGAGAGAGAAAGAGAGAAAAAAAGAGAGGAAGAAAGAAAGAAAGGGATGGAGAGAGAGAAAGAAGGGAAGGAAGGAAAAGAGAGAAAGAGGGAGAAATAGAGCGAAAGGGAGGAAGAGAGAGGGTTTTTTTGTCCAAACTTTTCTTTAGCCCGCCCCCCCGCCCCGCCCCCCTTCAGTGTTCCCCAGGATTTTGAAAATATGAATAATGTGCCGCGGCTCAAAAAAGGTTGGGAAACACTGTTCTACATTGTTTTTCTATTACTGTTGTGAGCCACCCCGAGTCTACGGAGAGGGGCGGCATACAAATTTGATAGATAGATAGATAGATAGATAGATAGATAGATAGATAGATAGATAGATAGATAGATAGATAGATAGATAGATAGATAGATAGATAGATAGATAGATAGATAGATAAATTTTTCAGGATTTAAATATTAGCTTTTCAATATTAGACTACTTTCAATAATGTGAAAGAATTGCTTACACGTATCATGTGAGATAAGACAACTATTCAGCCACTGCTTAGACCCAGCTTAAGTCTTTTTTGCAGACACCGGCTTGGGCACTATGAATGTCGACTGAATGGACTTATAATCTGATTTGGTATACTTGGGTATACTTCAGTATAGCTCATTTTATATTCATTAATGTCTTATTTAATGCCTGCTAGGCTTGTTGTGTTGTTGGATGCACAAACGATAGCTCTACTGCAAAGTTCGACATACTGGCACCACCCCAAGCAGCAGGATGCCAGCTGTGGCGGTATGATGAAGCTTGCGGCAGTCTGGCAGTTTGTGCATGCAACGGCGTAAAAAGCCATTCAGAGTCCTACTCCACCAGGCAGCAGTAGCAGGCTGGCTACTTGGCCAGCACCAAGAATATGGAGGGGATGCGGCAGCAATGGGACATCCAGTCCCATGCTTGCCGCCTACTGCACTGCCAAAATAATATGCCCCACCCCGATAATAAGGCCAAGGCCATATTTCAGAGGTCAAAAGAAAATAAGACTGTGCTTTATTTTCAAAGAAACATGGCAGGCATAGGGACAACTTTCCAAGCAACCTTCTGAGCTTTATCCCTCCATTTTTATTTTCTAAGTGTATGTGACTGTTGCAGCTTCTGATTTAATTATTTTTAATTATACATAAAACAATTGAAACAAATTAATACAGTTAGAAAACCGATGTAAAGAAGATGCCTATTGATAAAATTTGTATTTGTGGATTATCACATTATAGATCCTTCTTTCATAATTTATTGTAAAAGCAATCAAAATTGCCTTTTCATGTATTTGCTTACTTTTCTGTCCATTATTTTCCGTCTTTTCTATGAAGTAGGATGGAAAGTGGTATTGCAGTTGGCATGCTTTTTTGAGAAAGACCTTTCTGAATTTATCTGAATACATTTCCATTATTTGCCAGAGAAGCTGTACATGAAGATGCTGGCTCTTGCTATGAGGAGCCTTGATATGTAAATTAAGCTATGCAGATTAATTTGCAAATAAGATTTCTATGTATGCGGTGAATGACATAAAAAAGAGATATTTTCTTTTGTAAAATTCAAGACTGAAATGGGGCAAACGTTTCCTCGACTAGGCACTTTCAGTCATTGATACTTGTGGCAAATTTCTGATTTGGAATTCATTTTCCACTATGGCACAATTAACAAGAAAGTGGTATGGGGCACTGAGAATCCTGCATGGATTTTGAGCTTTAATTCCTAAATAATATAACAGTGGGTGTTTGTTAATCTCAGCATTTTTAAGATTCCCTATGCTAGTTTGGAATGCTGAGATTTGTAGTCCATATATCTTAAAATCACAGAGGTTGAGAAACACAGGTCGAAAATAACGGAAAGAACAAAGTTTTACTGTCTCTGAATTGGAAACTAAAAGTTAGTGGGTTTTGTTTATTTGATCATTTAAAGAACTGCTTTAATCCATGGCATTATTCACACTTCTTTTAATTAAAATTTAATTTAATTTAAAATTTAATTAAAATAGCTAACAGTTCAGACACCTTTTCTTTAAAAAATAAATATATTTTTAGATGCACGCCGTAATATAGCACTGAACAAAGTTTGGTTATACTCAGATACTCCTTTTGTACAACATGCTAAAATACATTTTTATTTTGTGGTATTTTCTGTTCAGTGCTTTTGTTATTATTTGTTTGGGTTTGTCAAAAGAGATGAGAACGCATTCACATGAATAGAAGTTGCATTTTAATTTAATAAAAAAGGAGGTTTCACTGAGAACATTTGAATCCAATAAGGCTATATCACATAATTCTCAAACTGCTAGTGTTGAACAAGGCAGTGAAAAGAATAACCTTCAAACTTTCTTTTCTTATCAGTCATAGAAACATTGAAATCATAATACGTATTTATTCATGAAGGTTCATGAACTGTGAATAGAGGAAGCTCCTTTTGAAGTTAAATTTCCTGAAATTAGAAAAGATAACAGCATTATCAGTGTATTTTATAGTGTAACCAATTTCTTATTTCATTTGCTAGGATGAAATTACTGCAGTTCAAATATTAGTTGACTGATAAATATTTTGAACTTGTGAAATAAATTTAGAAATAGACCTAGAGAGGCACTAACAAAAATGTCAAGCTATTTTAGGGAAAATGTTCTCTCTGTTGTAAGAGCATATACTTCAAAGTCTTCAGCTGTAAAATTAATAATCTGATAAGACATATGTCCCCCCAAAAAGTTTTGTCTTTTTAGTAGAACATTGGAAAGTTTTCAATGTAAAAAAATTAAAGCAAATTTTTATGCTGTAGCCTTAGTAATCTAATAAATAGTATTGTGAAAAAGTCAAAAGTATTAAGTTTCCAGAGGAATTTCTAAACATGCTGAGTATTGTGAGGGCTTCACCAAAAATGTGCAATAACATTCAACAAATTGTAAATGATTAATATCAAAAAACATTACTAAAGATGATGTAATAATGTTTGTTTTGGGGGGCTTGACCAAATTATTATTATTATTTATTAAATTTGTATGCCGCCCCTCTCCGTAGACTCGGGGCGGCTCACAACAATAGTGGCAAAACAATATGTAATACAAATCTAATAATTTAAACTAAAAACTCATAATTTAAAAACATGCACACAACACACTATACATAAACAATATAGGCCTGGGGAAGTTATTTCAGTTTCCGCATGCCTGACGGCAGAGGTGGGTTTTAAGGAGTTTACGAAAGGAGGGTGGGGGACAATTCTAATCTCAGGGGGGAGCTGATTCCAGAGGGTCGGGGCCACCACAGAGAAGGCTCTTCCCCTGGGACAGGCCAGATGACATTGTTTAGTCGATGGGACCCGGAGAAGGCCAACTCTGTGGGACCTAATCGGTCACTGGGATTCGTGCGGCAGAAGGCGGTCCCAGAGATATTCTGGTCCGATACCATGAAGGGCTTTATAGGTCAAAACCTATAAATGCATAAGAGTTAAAAATTCAAGCTTCAAGATTCATAGGAAATGGGAATATCCATCGGAAAGGAGCAACAGAAAAATGCAATTTAGGTAAGGAAAAGCAACTTAGTCCTGATGTTGATAACAATATGTTTTAAAGAACTACACTTTAATTAACTCACTACAGCTGACTAGAAATTTACTCTTACGGTTTTAAAGATTAGGTTTTTACCTCAGACTAGCATTAAAGATATATTTTTAAAATCTGCATCGTTCTTGTGTGTTTGGTCTGACAATTGGTAACTGCCTAAAAACAGAATAAGAATAAAAGATGAAGCAGTGTAATGGAGGGTGTAACTATGAAGCTGTTAAAGAAAGAGACTTATCTGAAAGAAAGAGAAAATAATAGAGGTGAGCAGTGAAATGCCTAGTGTTTGCTAACAATATCCAATTATTTAGAAATGTTAAGACAAAAGAGGAATGGTAAATAATCTCTTCAAAATGGATTAAATGGAGTGGAATGGATATTAAAATGATAAGCATTAAATCCAGTGTAAGCATGCATAACATTTCATTTGAGGCAAAAGAAAAGAAAAAAATACATTTCAATAAGATGGAGCCTCATTTCTTTGATGGAATCACTTTCTCATGGGCCTTCATCCCTTTTTACTGTCTTTCAGAGAGGTGGTAATTCTGCCTACTGTCCTGTACATTAGTCCTACTATCTTGTTTATTAGTGCTCCTGGGTTCATCATAATCATATTTTTGATATTTTTTTGTAATTTCAATTATTTAATTATCCTGATGTTTTAACTCAAAATTTAGGATTTAATACATAATCTAGATTAATTTTTCAGATGCTTGGATGATATTATAGAATTTATACCTGTTCTTTATTGAGTGAGGGTATGGAAAAACTTTTACAAAATATTGCTTGACTATTGTTGTTTTAAATACTGTGTTGCTCATTCATAAGCTGATGTGATTTTTAATAGCATTTGAAGTACATATACTATATCTGCATTTCATTTCAGGCTCTTTATATTTTATGTTTGGTAATTATGGGTTGTCTGGTTTCTAATATGTTTTATGTATTTCTTTTTAATATGTTTTATGTATTTCTTTTTAATATTAGATTTGTTTTATTATCTTTTTATCATTGTTGTGAGCCGCCCCGAGTCTTCGGAGAGGGGCGGCATACAAATCTAATAAATTGAATTGAATTGAATTGTGAGCCATGTTTGGAAATTCATTAATGGTTTTTTGAAGTGGGAAAGGGAAAGAAAATTAAAGAAAAATTGTAATATAAAATTAAGGATTTCCTTCTTATTAAATATAGTGTATACGTGTACTATGGTGTCTGTCAGTCTATCTAGTTGGACACGCATCACATTTGCAAGACACACTAAACCAACCTTTCCAGTTTTATTGCATGTTTGAATATAACTGCTGTTGTGCTTTTTGGATATACTGTGTAACTACACTGCTCAAAAAAATAAAGAGAACACTTAAACAACACAATGTAACTCAAAGTAAATCAAACTTCTGTGAAATCAAACTGTCCAGTTAGGAAGCAACACTGATTGACAATCAATTTCACATGTTGTTGTGCAAATGGAATGGACAACAAATGGAATTTATTGGCAATTATCAAGATACTCAATAAAGGGGTGGTTCTGCAGGTGGGGACCACAGACCACATCTCAGTGTCAATGCTTTCTGGCTGATGTTTTGGTCACTTTTGAATGTTGGTTGTGCTTTCACACTCGTGGTAGCGTGACACGGACTCTACAACCCGCACAAGTGGCTCAGATAGTGCAGCTCATCCAGGATAGCACATCAATGCGAGCTGTAGCAAGAAAGTTTGCTGTGTCTGTCAGTGTAGTGTCCAGAGGCTGGAGGCACTACCAGGAGACAGGCCAGTACACTAGGAGACACGGAGGGAGCCATAGAAGGGCAATGACCCAGCAGCATGACCGCTACCTCCACCAACAGGAGGAGCACTGCCACAGTCCTGCAAAATGACCTCTAGCAGGCCACAAATGTGCATGTGTCTGCACAAACAGTTAGAAACTGACTTCATGAGAATGGCATAAGGGCCTGACGTCCACAGATGGAGTTGTGCCCAAACACTGTGCAGGACACTTGGCATTTGCCACAAAACACCAGGATTGGCAAATTCGCCACTGGCACCCTGTGCTCTTCACAGATGAAAGCAGGTTCACACTGAGTACATGTGACACACGTGGCAAAGTCTGGAGACACAATGGAGAGCGATCTGCTGCCTGCAACATCCTTCAGCATGACCGGTTTGGCAGTGGGACAGTAATGGTGTGGGGTGGCATTTCCATGTGCTCGTCAAAGATAGCCTAACTGCCATTAGGTACCAAGGTGAGATCCTCAGACCCCTTGTGAGACCATATGCTGGTGCAGTTGGCCCTGGGAAAATTCCACACCTGATGTGGCTGGAGTGTGCCAGCAATTCCTGCAAGATAAAGGCATTGAAGCTATGGACTGGCCCGCCTGTTCCCCAGATCTGAATCCGATTGAGCACATCTGGGACATCATGGCTTGCTCCATCCACCAACGTCACGTTGCACCACAGACTGTCCAGTAGTTGGCAGATGCTTTAGTCCAGGTCTGGAAGGAGATGACTCAGGAGACCATCCGCAAACTCATCAGGAGCATGCCCAGGCATTGTAGGGAGGTCATACAGGCACATGGAGGCCACACACAATACTGAGCCTCATTTTGACTTGTTTTAAGGACATTACATCAAAGTTGGGTCAGCCTGAAGTGTGTTTTCCACTTTAATTTTGTGTGTGACTCCAAATCCATTGATGATTTTTGTGTGATTATATTGTCAGCACATTCAACTTTGTACAGAACGAAGTGTTCAATGAGAATATTTCATTCATTCAGATTTAGGATGTGTTATTTGAGTGTTCCCTTTATTTTTTTGAGCAATGTATTCTAAATGATAGTAAACATTTGGTATCAAAATTTAGATTCTATGGAAATTTAAATACTAAAAATTGAATATTGTTGCAATAAAATGACATATAATGAACAGAGGATAAATTTGAATAGAAACCCGATTGTAGTACCAGAATATCAGCCTCATTCTTTATGATTTAAATTTTATGATTTAAAGTTCAGTATTTATGTAGTTGTGTTTCTAAAGTAAATGGTATACTAAAATGTTTCCCTGTGAAGCTTTTGTTCCCATAAGTCTTATTCACATGAATAATTCCATTAACTCCATTAAATATGTGTTCATACAGGCACAGCAGTAGGTACAACCCTGATTTTACTTAACAGTACTTTTGGCTGTCTCTTTTGAAATGCTTATAATCAGACTTGAAAGTTCATATAGAAATAATCTATGTCACAAACCTTCTGCACACTCAAATTGGAGAGAATATTTTAATAGCAATAGCTGGGACACTGGTGAGAACTAGATAGAAATTAAATACTGTTTCTGTGTTACAGTTGGATTAAGGTTATTGGTAGCCAAAAAGTGCTAGTAGTGGATAAATTCTAATAATTTCTTGGAAAGTTTATTTGTTTATTTTGTTTGTGTGTTTATTTATAGTCCAGGACCAAGTCACATAATTTAAAAATATAGCATACCATTAATACATACTATACATAACAATGTACCGTATTTTTCGGAATACAGTAAGCTGGTGTTACGTTCCAGACCCGGCCGCGATAGGTGAAATCCGCGATGGGGAATTTATCGACTGATAGTACTTATTTAAGTATTTATATTGTAATTGTTTGGTAGGTTTTAATTGTTTTAAGTGTTTATAAACCCTTCCCACACAGTATTTATTTTAGATACAGTATTTAAATACAGTATTTACAATTTTAGATATATTTTTTTTAAAAAAACCTGCTGATTGAGTTCCGCGGGCGGTTTAAATCTGCCGATCGACTTCCTCAGAAACCCGCAAACCAGCGAAGATCCGCGAATGATTTTTCTCATTAATATTTCTTGAAAACCCGCGATGAAGTGAAGCCGCAGTAGGTGAAGCGCGATATAGCGAGGGACTACTGTATAGGACGCACTTAGTTTTGGGGGAGGAAAACAAGGAGGAAAATGCCCCTCTGCCTCCTAGCAATTTACCTCCTAGAAAACAGTTTGCTGTTTATTTCTGTGCATGTGTGTCTGACCCATAGAAATAGCAAAGAATTGGAGAAATGTACATTATGGCAGTATATTAATGCCAGAAAGTTTTCTTAAATGTAGCCACACCAACTCCTCCCAATTATTTAAATAGATCTGCTCCAAACATGACTATATCTGAGTTTAACTCAGCTGCCTTATCTTAATACTAAAACGGGACACTTATATTTCAGATTATACTTGTACAGATGCTGTTAAAATTGATGTGGCTTTCCTGTATGCTTCAGGAAAGTATACCTGAAGTATACATTATTCTCTGCTATTTAAAAGAAGATACAATAGAACTGGGCCTCTTTAGATCAGTCTTTTATTTTAGAAAGTTACTTCATTTTGTTAAGTTGTCTAGAACAATAATAAAGCATTCTTTAAAAAAATAAGTCTAATAATTTGAACATTCTATAGACATTTCTAGTTATTCACTTACCTCCTTGCATTTAATTTCAACAACTGATTAGCAAAGAAAAATAAAATTCTGCCTCTGCCTTTCCCTCCCAGCAATTTGCCTCCTTACAGCTTTAGTTTCATTTTCATTTTAGCATTGGGCCTTCCTGCAGCTTCAATCAGCTGCTGAGTGGAAGGGCAGTTATCAGTTGCTTGTGCTAATCAAGCTCTACGCTGTTTGCTGCAAAGAAGGTAAATTGCTGGGGGGCAGAGCCAAATGCTGGGGGTGGCTGGGTGGGGCTACATTTGGTGTATAAGTCGCACTCAAGTTTTTACCCTCTTTGGGGGAATAAAAAGATGTGTATTATACTCTGAAAAATACCAGTATGTACAGTACATATATAAAACTCTTATCAAATTAACAGTTCATTAAAAGCACTAAATGGTTTCTCCATAGTAGGTGGAACTAACCTCCAAGAATGTGGGAGCATGCTTCTTAAAACAGAAAAGAGGATGATGATAGTTTTGTTTCCTCTACTTATTTTGTATATATTTATTCCAAGAGCTAATGCTATGTGTATCTTGGGGAGTGTGTGTGTTGTTTATTCCAGAAACACCCTTTGGGAATCTTATTATATGTGTTTGACTCTATCAAACCCTATCTACTTTAAAGATAAAGCTAAGTCTCCCATTTAATAAATATATCCAAATCTGTATGAAAAGGTACAGGGTTTATAGATCCAAGATGTATCTTTTACATATTGCCATATTCCAAATAGGACTCCTGCCATTTACCCATAAACAATAACACAGCATGAACTAATTGATAAAACAATTAAATGACAAATTAAATAAAACCCACTGGCACCCAATTCCAGTGGTAGCAATTAGATATTAAACGCTCCATGGAGCGATACTGTTTTTACTATCTTCCTAAATTATATCAAGGTAGGCATCAACCAATCCCCTAGCAGGAGAGTTTGACAAGGGCTGACACTGCTATGGAGAAATACTTCTTCCAAACATTATCAGCTAATCAAGCTGGAGTATGGAGTTGGCATGGGGGCAAGTGACTTAAATATCCCTTTTTTTATAATCTGTTGGCTTTACTGGTTCAGATCTGCCCAACATCAACAGACCATTCTGTTTCTGTATCCAAGCACATACATTATTTTTATTTTTACTTTTATTTATTTTATTTTTATATGTCAAGTATGTACTTGTAATATACATAGACATAACATTGTTTATATACACAAGATGGGTACTGATAAGAGGAATAATTGGACAGGGATGGTAAGCAGATTGGTGTGCTTATTCACGCCCCTTACTGACCTCTTTGGAATCGAGTAAGGTCAACAGTGGACAGTCTAAGGGTAAAGTTTTGGGGATTTGGTGACAAAACCAGAGTCAGGTAGTGAGTTCCAGGCATTAAGCACTCTGTTGCCAAAGTTGTATTTTCTACAGTCACGTTTGGGGCGGTTCACTTTGAGTTTGTTGTGTGCTCGTGTATTGTTGTGTGCTCGTGTATTGAAGCTGAAGTAGTTGCTAACAGTTAGGACATTGTAGCAGATAATTTTATGAGATATGCTTAAGTCGTGCCGAATGCGACGTAGTTCTCTGCTTTCTAAGGCCAGGATTTCAAGTCTGGTTGTGTAAGCTATTCTGTTGCGAGTAGAGAAGTGGAGGGCTCTTCTAGTAAAGTATCTCTGGACACTTTCTAATGTATTTATGTCCGTGTATGCGGTATGCGTTAATAATAATTAATAATAATTAATAAGCGCACACATCTATAACACATCTATACAGTCACAAAGATGGAATTTACTCCTTGGGAATAAATTCAGAAACCTGATTTAGAAAGTCAGGTTATTGTCATTGGAGAATTAAATGCATATTTCAGTATCCACATCCAATGAATTTCTTCTCAGCCCATCTGGCAATGGAATAAACAGTAATTTCATACCCCTCTAGTTTTAAAGAATCTTCTTTTTTTTTAAAAAAAGAAAGAAATTAACCTCATGACATTTTTCTCATAGTGTGCAAGTCATTCAAAAGAACATCCATTCCTATTTACCTGGCAGATGAGAAACCAGTAAATGACTGTATCTTCATGCGTACTCCTTATTCAGATCTTAATCTATGGACTGCTTCCTAGTTAGATGTATGGTATATAAAAGAAACTGGATTAATTTGTGATAATCATAAGCTTCTTTATCATGCACAATCCTGGCAATTGAAAGACTGTCAGATTGGATGTTGTTATGTTTTTAGTGGCAAAAATAAGTCTATTTGAGATTTGCAACAGCAAAACGATTTTGGCTGCTGCAATAAAAGAATGTTTATTGGTGCTTGTTCAAACCTTTGCACTCTTAGCAGCTGTTTTATTTCTCCATGCCTAAAATGGCCATTTGAAAAGATGTGTATCATTTCTATGCCTTTTCTTAAAAGAGAAAAATACTGTTTGAAAATTGGTCATAAATGCTCTCTTCTGGTGCATGATTATTAATTTAAATAGATTTTAATTAATGGTAGGTTTTGAATATTTTCTTTTTTAAAAGAAAAATCACCTGTACTAACGCTGAAACACAGATCCCATATTGCTTCATTCTGATAAGAGCATTTACTTACTATGGCATTTAAAACATGCAATCATGCTTAAATTTTAATGTGGACTATTTCAGAAGTTAATTGAGTTGCCTTGAGGAGTAAAATTTAACTCAAATAGGTCTCCTTTCCAATTACCATTTTCTATTTTATTTATGCAAGTTAACAGGGAGAAAAGGAAAGAGTGAAATCAACATTTAATCTAAGTGTTTCACTGAACCATGACAGATATCATTCTGAAGATCACCAACTAAGTATTTAAAAAAAATTAAAATTACAATCCATTATAAGTAGCATTGATTGTTTCACACCAAATATGTCTTCTTTACTTCAGTAATGCTCACTATTTTTGTAGAGCTACTAAATATTTAATTTTGCTTACTAAAAGTAAATATAAAAGATGTTGCTAATTATGATATCTTGAAAAATTATTGCACTCTTATTACATTCAGTAGAATCAAGAGCCAAGACTAAAGGTAAATTACAAACTGAAGAGAGATATAGTTCACAAGCTCAGAGCTTTCTATATTTTAATGAGTCTTTCCTATTCTGCAACATGGAAAGTGATAGAACAATTGTTGTTTTCCTGCAAATTATAAACATTCATCTCCAAAATATGTTATGCTTGTTTGATCTCAAACTTTCAACTGTCAAAATTTACTGTGAAGAAGAATGAGATGCAAATTGAAAGCCCTGTAGTAATTTCAGGCAACTGCCCAAGCCTCTTGTTAACTGTAATTATTAAAACAATTTTTGGAGGATATGTAGTAAATAATGTCTTTCCACAGCTATCAAGCATGCCTACTTTTAAGGTTTGCAAAATTTAGGTTGAGTAGGGTTTGTCTTTCTGTCGATTCAAATATCAAAATATAAAATGCAGAAGTACAGAGAAAAAAGAAAATAATAAGGCTGCTTTTTCAAGAGGTAACAGCACTTACTTTATTTTTCCTTGAAGATGTTTTACTTCTCATGCAAGGAGCTTCTCCATTTGACTATCGTTTGTGCTTCTTCGTTTTTATTACTTTGTCTATTTTGTTGTCCCTTCAGTTATTGCTTCGTCTGGGTCCTCTGGTAAGAACTGTCCAATATGGTTGAATTTCTGACACAAGTTCTCATTCTTCTCGGCGCACACAAGTAAAGATAGAAACCCCCGGGGGATCATTATTATAGTTCATCATACAGTCAACCAGATGTTCAGACATTTGGCATGTTTGTCTACCTATCCTTTTCAAAGATCTGGACATAAGTATATAAGAATGTTTGATGGTGTTACAGATATTGTTGCAGTATGTAACCTCTTCCAAGTAAAGCCGCCTTTTGCAGTTGACTGATAGTAAATTTCCAATGCCAATGGTACTCAAGTGATGCTCCAGTTGTTTTGGGATTGAATGTAAAGTTATTGGCTATTACTATTGGTATTATCTTTGCTTGTTTTTGCAATAGTTGTTCTATTTCTATTTGCAGGTCTCTGTATTTTTTATATTCTATTATTTTCAAAATATATAAATACTTTCTCTTCTATTCTGTTATCTCTGGATTCTGCCATATCCATTAGAGTTTTTTTCTGTTTCTTATCCACAGTTGTTAAGTCTGGAGTACTATGTGAAAGTCTTCTGTTTAAATTCTAAAATCTCAAAGCAAATTAGCTTCATCATTTGTTAGGTTTATATTTTTATTCAACTATCAAGTCCTTCCCAAGGAAATGGAATGGGCAGACGTTAAAGTTATGCAGGTTATTCTTTAGGGCAGAACTGCAATATCTTAATTTTCTTGCAAATCCACCAGCTCGTGACTAATTGCTAAGAAGTCATGCCCAGGATTGAATTGAAAGCTAACATTCTGTGATTAATCCAATAGAAACAGCTTTTGATTTCCAAACACCATTGTCCTCTCAAGAGGATTTAGGATATAGCAACAAATAATTTATCTTAATTTAAATCACACCTTTGTTGTATTTTTCTGTTTTTTTCTATCACCCCAAAGCAACTCAGAGAGACTTAGGAGAGCTTTTGGTGACTTCCAGATCTCTACTGAGAATAGCTTTTTAAAAAGTACTGATGCTGTGATGTGTCCTAATTTGGTTCTGCTTTTGCTTGGAAAGAGGGGGGAAATAGATTTACATTTACAATTTTAAAAGCTATCATTTCTGCTTTCACCCCCATCTCAGTAAGTTGGTTATTTATATGTAACTTTTCCCCGTAAGATAACCCTTAGGTGCTACGGTAATGGCTATATGGATATAGACTAATCAGCTTTCCATAGGGAACTTAATTTCATTTAAGCTTCATTAAATTCCATCCCTTAGGTGACTTTCAAAGTATCTTAAAATTTGATAGGATTGTAATGAGCCTAGTATTTATAGGGAGGTGGGGATTCTCCATAAAGAAAGGCAATGTGTATGCCGACATCCAGTGTGGAGGAGGTAATGTTTAAACGAAATTGCCAGAACTGCTACTAGATAGGGAAACTGCTATAAATTATGACTTTTAGGGATGTACAGTATGATTTGCTATCACCAGCAATTTCCAGGCTCCTAAATCATCCTTGTAAATAATAATTGGAGAGCTGGTTTCCCAGACTTTTATCAATTTATCTGTGCTACTTTCCCATCTATTTCCTTCCTGCTCTCCACTGTTAGGCAGTGTGGGGAACCTGCTGATGGTCAACTGGAATAACGGCATTATCCATAAAGGAGGAACGTCATGTCAGTGAAAGGCTTTTTTTTTAGGGGAGAGGTGTGGTATACCATTTTTCTATGCACAAACTTAGAGAGAAAGGGTTGATGATGGAAAATGACTTCCAGTGCATTGCCTGAAATCAGAAAGTAGTCATAGGAAAATGAACCTTGTGTATCAACATGGGGCACTTTAGTCATCTTGTTACTTATTTATCACACCACCCAGACCCATGGTTGGATAAATGGAGTAAAAAAAAGGGGCCTCGTGTTCTTTTATTTAATTTATAAATTACCGTATTTTTGGAGTATAAGACGCACCAGACTATAAGACGCACCTTAGTTTTTGGGGAGGAAAATAGGGAAAAGAATTTGCTTACCAGGTATTCATCTAGCTAGCGTCCTTAGTCTGGTCAGCTTCAGCACATTATTTTATCCTCTGGTTAAGGGCTTAAAAAAATTATTCTGAGAGAGTAACAGTGAAAGAGCTTGCAAGCCAGTAAGAGCTGGGAACATCATTAGCAGCTGGAAAGAAACAGTCTGAGCAAGTAGAGCAATGGAAAAAAACCTGCAAAGACTTAAGGCTTGGAAAACATTCTTCACAGAGAGTAACAATGAAAGAGCTTGGGTACATTAATAGCAGCTGGTTAGAGTTGGAAAGAAATATCTGGAGCAAGTAAAGCAATGAACCCCCCCCCCCTACAAAAACAGGGTTTGGAATGCATTCTTGGTAGAAAGTAACAATGAAAGAGCTTGCAAGCCGGTAAGAGCTGGGAGCATTGTTAGCACCTGGTTAGGACTGGAAAGCAACTTACTCAGCAAGTTAGAGCAGCGTTTCCCAACCGGTGTGCCGCGGCACACTGGTGTGCCGCGAGACATCGCCAGGTGTGCCGCCTGGGCGGGGCGCTGCGGTGCCTCTGAACTCTCCGCTCCTGCCCGATGCCGCGGTTTCTGGCGCTCTCCTGCTGGGCCCCAAAGAAGGAAGGCAGGAAGGAGAGCTCCATTCTTCGCGCAGGCAGTCACGGGGAGATGGCCGGGGGGGGGGGGCGGCTAAAGCGGCCCCGGGCACCGTTCCCTGTAGGCTTTTCCAGGGGCGCGCAGGAGAGCGCCAGAAACCGCGGCATCGGGCAGGAGCGGAGAGTTCAGAGGCACCGCAGCGCCCCGCCCAGGCGACAGGGAAGCTTCAGCTGGGCCGCGGCATCGAGCAGGAACCGGGAGGTCGGAGGCACCGGCACGGCAGCGCCCGCCCAGCTGAAGCTTCCTTGTCATCATCGGCAAGTGTCCTTTGGGGCCCGGCGGGAGGGCACTGGCGGTGGGAGCGGGGGGGGGCGCGGCTGCAGCGGCTCAGGCAGTCGCGGGGAGATGGTGGGGGGGCGGCTAAAGCGGCCCCGGGCACCGTTCCCTGTAGGTGGCCCTGTAGGCTTTTCCAGGGGCGCGCAGGGAGCCGCGGCCACCCGCCCGCCTACCGGATTTCCCTCCACGCGGTTGGGGAGGTGGATTCGCCGCCCCCGCCAGCCCGATCTCCCTCCGTGGGGGGGTGGGGTGCGATGAACCGACGACCGGGGGCTGTCCGTCCGTGTTGGGTGGTGCAGGGCAGGCACAGGCAGCCCCAGGGGAGAACAAGGGAGGGAGAGAAAGGAAAGAGAGAGTAAGGGAGGGAGAGAAAATTGAATGAAGGAGGGAGAGAAAGAAAGAGTAAGAAGTAGAAAGGATAGAGATAAAGGAAGAGAAAGAGGGGGAGAAAGGAAAGAGGGACGAAGGTGGGAGAGAAAATTGAATGAAGGAGGGAGAGAAAGAAAGAGTAAGTAGAAAGGATAGAGAAAAAGGAAGAGAAAGGGAGGGAGAGAAAGGAAAGAGGGAGGAAGGGGGGAGAGAAAATTGAATGAAGGAGGGAGAGAAAGAAAGAGTAAGAAGTAGAAAGGATAGAGAAAAAGGAAGAGAAAGGGAGGGAGAGAAAGGAAAGAGGGAGGAAGGGAGGGAGAGAAAATTGAATGAAGGAGGGAGAGAAAGAAAGAGTAAGAAGTAGAAAGGATAGAGAAAAAGGAAGAGAAAGGGAGGGAGAGAAAGGAAAGAGGGAGGAAGGGAGGGAGAGAAAATTGAATGAAGGAGGGAGAGAAAGAAAGAGTAAGAAGTAGAAAGGATAGAGAAAAAGGAAGAGAAAGGGAGGGGGAAAAGGGAAAGAGGGAGGAAGGGGGAGAGAAAGAAGATATGAAGGAGGGAGAAAAAGAAAGAGAGATAGGAAGGAAAGAGGGAGAGAAAGGAATGAGAGAGAAAGGGAGGGAGAGAAAGGGAATGAAAGAGGGAGAAGGGGTGAGAGATAGAAAGGATAGACAGAAAGGGAGAGAAAGGAAAGAGAGAAAGGGAGGGAGAGGAAGGAAAGAGATGAGAGAGGAAGGAGGAGACAGAAAGAGAGGAAGGAAGGAAGAGAGAAAGAAAGAGGGATGGAGAGAGAAAGGAAGGAAGAGAGAGAAAGAGGGAGGGAGAGAGAAATAGAGCGAAAGGGAGGAAGAGATATTTTTTTTGTCCAAACTTTTTTTAGCGCCCCCCCCCCATGTTCCCCAGGATTTTGAAAATATGAAAAATGTGCCGCGGCTCCAAAAAGGTTGGGAAACACTGAGTTAGAGTAATGAAACAAGCCCTGCAAAGACTTAGGGCTTGGAAAACATTATTCGCAGAGAGAAACAATGAAGGAGCCTGCAAGGTAAGAGCTGGGAAGATTGTTAGCAACTAGTTAGGGCTGGGGGGGGAAAGCTACATTCAGAGTATAAAATGCACCCTAATTATCAGCCTTTTTTGGGAAGGAAAAAGGTGAAACTTATAAATCGAAAAATAAGGTATAAAGAAAGGGAAAAAATAATGTGTCTGCTCTTTCTTGTCCTTCAAAACAATCCACTAAAAATAAGAGCTTTTTCACCTATTAATTTGATATGTACAAGACACCTTATCCTGTCTCTTAACTCATTCCAGAAAGTGTCTGTTCCTATTCTGAGAGCTGGAACAGGAGAACCCCTGCACCGCTAGCCTGTGCAAAGTTGTTTGAACTAGAACTATATTCTGAGGTCTTTTTTTCTCAAGCTGTTGTGCTGCACTTCTCTGCCTTCTAACTTGCTGGGTGCAATCATTAAGATTACTTTTTGGCAGCTGGGCTGTTTGGAAGAGTATGATCTGTCTCACAAATTTTGATCTGGTTTCAAATATTTTGATCTTACAGCAGATTGATACAAGGAATGAATAGCAATATGAAATCTTGCCATAAAGACTGATATAATATATAATGTGATTATTGAATGAATGAAAACGAATGGTTTAAAGTTAGAATTTTAAGAATCTTTTTAGTATATTAATTGGATAAACTGTATTGTTGTGTTTTTGATATATGCTGTGAGCCGCCCCGAGTCAACAGAGAGAGGCGGCATACAAGTCCAATAAATAAATAAAATAAATAATGAATTAGTGACATGAGAAAATATTATTTTACTGAAAGAGTAGTAGATCCTTGGAACAAACTTCCAGCAGATGTGGTAGATAAATCCACAGTAACTGAATTTAAACATGCCTGGGATAAACATATATCCATCCTAAGATAGAATACAGAAAATAGTATAAGGGCAGACTAGATGGACCATGAGGTCTTTTTCTGCCGTCAGACTTCTATGTTTCTATGTGATGGGAAAATATTTACCAAACCAGAACCAAGTTATGATATGTGGGAGATATACATTTCCCAGTGCAGGGAAGAGTGCTTAAAAGGGCTTTGGTCTGTCATAAATGGCATACCTGTCATATGCATAGTGCCATTTGAGTATTTTGGTGTCTTCTACTGAGTACAAACTAAGGATCTTGAGAAAAAGAAGAAGAAAAGCCAAGTCCTATTAACTCTCATATTTAAAGAAATCCTCCATCAATTAGTTTCATTTGATGGGAGAGAGGTGTCATTTGTGATGACATAGAACCAGCATTTTGTCATCATCCTTTTTTGGCTCTTCACTCACTCACACACATATGGACAGACAGGTAAATGACTTGGATTAAGAGGTAAAAAGAGTTATCATTTTCAAAGTGGTGCACAATTAGATACAATGGTTAATATAAAGAGGAATCAAATTCAAAACGGTTTGATAATTATAAGAGTGGGTTGAAAATAATAGAACAAATGTAAGTGCAGAGTTATTCATTTTGACAACTGAAGTCTACAGGTATACCTGGCTTGGAAATATTATTTGTGAAAAATGTTATGGAATACTAAGCAATTGATTCAAATTGAATGTGATCCACTGGCATGATATATCTGTAAAAAAGGCAAATGATGAAGTATAATTTTTAAAATTATACTTCAAAATAGGAAAGTGATCATTTTCTTTGATCAGGCATCACCTCAAGTGCTTGAGATTATGTTTGTTTTGGGCATCATACCTAAGAAAGATTGAGGAAAGATTGAGATTGAGATAATATGAGCTTTTTCAGAAGAAAAAGATTGATGAAGTATGAGCTATATTCAGAAGAAAAAACCGCAAGGGGGATTAGAAAGTAAATCCTATGAAAAAAGTCTTAAGGAGCTGAAATATTTAGCCACAAAAAAAACAAGTGAGGTAGGACATGATCCTACTCTTCAAATATATGAAATCTTTTCAATAGAAAATCAAGATTTGTTCTTTCTCATTCCAGAGTATGCAATGTGAAGTAAACAATTAGAACTAGAGAAAGGCAGACTCTGATACTTTACTCATTCATTTATTTATTTATTTTTATCCCTTTTTTATAAATGACTCGAGGCATATCTACCCCTTTCTCCTTCTATGCTCCTTTCTCCTTCTATTTCTCCCAAACAGCAATGATCTCTGAGGTGAGCTGGGCTGCTTGTTGACTAGCAGCTGCACTTACCCATCATGTATTCAAAGTAACATCTGCATGTTAGACTGCAGATTCTTCTTGCTGTTGTTCCTCCAAGTTATGGTTGACTCCTGACAACTACCTAAAATAATCCCAGCAGTTTTCTTGGCAACATTTCAGTATCGAAATCCACTGAGAGGTCAAGAATCACCTGGACAGAGGATAAACCCCTGTCCCGGACCCGCCAGAGATCATCCATCAGTGCTACCAAAGCATATGTCTATCACATGATCCAAAACTGAAGATGCCTCCCAGTCATTTCATCCTAGTGGCCTTGACTTTTTAGAAAGAATGTTATTTAAACTACTACATATCCCCCGTCCCATTTTCTCATAGTCAAAAATGTGGCAGGCCTGAATGCAAAAAAGTAAAAGATGGCTTCCAGGCCTGGCAGGCTCCCCCCACCCCCTCAGAAAAGGAACGACTCCTAGAATGAATTAAAAGCCAGGTTAATATAGGTTAATACAAGTATCACATTAACCACCTTTAGGCTTATCAGGGAATTTATCATGAAACTGTTTGACTAAGGCATCTGCATAAATATCCCAGCTTTTCACCCAAATAGCATCAGAGAAGAGGTATCCTTTACAATGCACTAAATATTGCAAACAATCTCTTTGTAGTCTTGAGTCTAGAATTTTCTTCGCCTCATAATGAGGCTCAACCTGCATCACAATCGGTTTTGGGGGGTGAAGCAGGTTGAGGTCTCAATCTAGATCCTTCATTAGGCTTTAACAGGCTGAAATGGAAAACAGGATGGATTTTTCCCAGTATGTAGGGAAGATTTAACTGCACAGTTACTGGGTTAATCACCTTAACTATGGGAATGGGACCTAAGTATTTACTCTTCGTATATATTTGGTGGAAAGGTACACATGATCTCCCATCCAGAAGTGGGGTTGGACAGATTGGTGTTTGTCCACCTGTTTTTTGTATGCTTTGGCTGCTTCAGTCAGGACTTTTTTCACATTCTCCAAATCTTTCTTCAATGACTCCATCCACTTATTTAGAGTCATGGAAGAGGGCTGTTCTCTTGGAACTTCTGACATTCCATGCCGCTCATAATTTGAAAAGGCATCAGTCTACACGGCTGTGTACTACATTATTGCAAGTCACTTCGGAGAAAAGAAGCAAGTCAGCCCAATTATCTTGTGGTAAGGTCGGATGTATTGCTCCTTGCCATTGGCTCATTCCACGGCTCCATTGGTACTCAAATGGAAAGCCGAGTTAAGGCCCTTGTTATGACCCAAAGGATCTCTGGAATTCTTTCCAGAACTTAGCATTGAATTGAACCTCTTGGTCAGAGATGACCTGCTGCAGGACTCCATGTAGCTGGTAGACTTGTTTGATGAAGATCTTGGCGAATTTTTTGGCTGAGGGGAACCCACAACAAGGGATAAAATGAGTCTGTTTGGAAAATAGGTCTATCACAGTCCAGATCACAGTGTTGACCCCATTTTCCAGGGATTCTACTATAAAGTCCATAGTTATCTCCTCTCATGGCCGGCTAGGCTCAGCTACCTGTCGAAGCAAACTGGGATGCTTCCCCAGTTTTTTTTTTTTTATTTGTAGCACATATGGCACAACTTTTCATCTAGCCCTCCACATCTGCTTTCATTTCATTTCTCAAAAATGTAAAGGCACACGTGGACACCAAGTGAGAAAAGCTAAGCATTTTGGCCTGTTGAATGCTACCTATTATTAAAAAATTATTTGATGCATTCTTTTTGTTCTATTTAGTATCATTGTAGTTAAATTATGGGCAAAACATTGGTAGGCTTTTGTTCTATTTAGTATCATTGTAGTTAAATTATGGGCAAAACATTGGTAGGCTTTCAAGGTTTTAAATAGGTTTCCTGCATAGGAGCAAATTTTCATCCTGCACAGTGTTCTACTACCAACAGTAGCTTCTTTAAATGCACTATTGGACTTGCAAATGTGGGGAAAGGCTTGCCTTTCTCCTTGTATTTTGGGTTCTTGGGTTTTAAGCAGAAAAGTTCAGGACACAATTTTGCAGCTAGGTGTTTGTCATCTTTATACGCTACTGTGTTCTTTTGTAATATGTTTTGCTAGGCTATACAAATACACTCTTTAAATAACTGGACAAATATGCAAATACATGCATATGTACATACACTCTGATTGTTCTATTAGACTGACTGATGTATTATTCATTCTTTCTTCCTTTGATTTTTTTTCAGAGTTATATACATGGAAGCAGTCAGGCACAGTTCGTTGCAGAGTCCCATATTATTCTCCTTCTGAGTATCCTTCAGATGTTGATGGCAGACAAGCATGGCAAGATTCAGTCAGAATCCACAGTTAAATGGAATTGCACTGACAGTATTTGTCATTGAAATATTTAACAGGTATCGAATTTCCTACCTATTGAATATGTTTAGCTTGGTACCCTTTATTTTTGCTGTTTTGTTGCTAGAGAAGTTCAAGCTTGGTTTAGTTTACTGTTACTACATAACTTTTCCTTTTCTCAATTCTAATGCTGTGCTGGGAACTTTAACCCTTATCACTGAGAATTAGCTTATAATGGAAGAGGTATTTAACTAAGTGATATGAACTTGATCAGTTGGTAAAAGATGTCTGTCCCAACTAAAAGACGATTCACATCCTGTACATAATGTGGAAATATGGAAGTAGGTCCCAGACACAATATGTGTGTGTGTGTGTGTGTGTGTGTGTGTGTGTGTGTGTGTGTGTGTGTGTAGATTGTTCTGAGTTCAGGTTTTACCCTGTGTAATATTTTGAGTGTCTATGCAACGTTTCGGTGAAATCACATTCACCATCATCAGACTGAAGTTGTTAGCTTCGTGCTGCTTTGAATATATTCTGGTACTATTTCGGCCTTGTTCTTGCCTCATCATATACATATATATATGCTTGTACTTTGTCTTCTCCTGGTTTGTGATCTTGTTCATATTCAACATTGATAATACAACTTTGGAAATTAAGAATCATTATAACTTTATATATTTGTATTTTTAGATATGACAACATGTATCTTGGGTCTATTTTTATTTTTCCTTTTTTACATTAATGAATTAATGTTTTTTCACGCTGACAAGATGGATTTCAATATACCCAGTAATGAAGAAAGGGGTCGTTATTGAAATGAACCTGACCGTCCTAAACAGTCAGGTTTAAGTCTTTTCTGCAAGAGTGACCAGCTTTTTCTTTTAACCAAAGGCCACAATTCAGATGGCATGCTGTGAATTGCATTGCAGACAAGGATGGGAAAAAAAGGAGATCCAAATGACGTTGAAAATTACAAACCAATCTCTTTGGGTTGCGTCAGTTGCAAAGTCATGGAATCAATCATAAACCAATCCATTAAAAACTAATAGCCTACTTTCCAACAAACAATTTGGTTTCAGAAAAAAATTATCCTGTAATCTGCAGCTCTTACACTGCAAAAACATGTGGACTACTCAACTTGATCAGGGCAAAACAATAGACACAATCCACATAGACTTTTGTAAAGCCTTTGATTCAGTAGTTCACAACAGACTTCTTCTGAAATTAAAATCCTATGGCATCTCTGAACCACTACATGATTGGATAACAATGTTCCTGTCTAACAGGCAGCAAGTGGTCAAAATAGGAATGCTTCCTCCACTATGGTGGGATGTTGGATCCAGGCAGCCATTTCAGTCACCTACAAACAATTGCCTCAACCTTGTCCACCTCCTTTGACTGCTCACTCTACTTGAAGCGCTGCCACTACTGCAGCCTGGTCGGCATGTGCTTCAATTGCTGAGAAATGCCAGGTGGCGACTTGGACATCTCCTTCACCTTTTATCTGGCATTATAAAGTTGACCAGTTTGCTTCGGCTGAAGCATCATTGGGCAAGAGGGTGTTTCAACAGGTGGCATGGGACTTGGACTAGCCCAGACATCCATAAGTACCCTCTCTAGGGACAAGGGCTTTGGTATGCCCCATCCTTGGAGACTAGTTCCACCCACTATGAAGAAGGAGCATTGGTTAGCGTGATACTCCCTTTCTCGTAGGGTGGAGCTAGTCTCCAAGTCCCTCCCTTCTATGGATAATTATTTCCTGGATGGCTGTCCTCTTACTAGTCTTCTTAACTCTATGTTATATGGAGCAGCAAGCTGAGTCTGTCTTACTCCTTTGCACAAAAGAGGGGGTGTTACACATGGGGAACCCTATTTATACGTTTTCAGACCCAGTCCTTATTGGCTATGGTCGGTGTCATTCCCATCCTTGGAGACTAGCTGTACCAACGCCCCTTCTCTAAGCAACCTGCAGCCAGAGGCATACTGAATCTTTAGAATTATCATTGCATAAAAGATGGCAGATTTAATTGCTTTAAATAACTTTTCCATTTGGAAAGGTTGGTTCTTTGGAACAAATAATTTCTGTAGCTGTAGAAAGATAATTAGTTTACAACTTTATAAAAACCAGAGCCAAAACATTTGGCTTGACAGCTTATAGTCTTTACACAATCCTATTTATAGTCAGATAGACAGACAATGTATCCTTCTCCCTATGTAAGACAACTAAGAAAATCATTTTTATAAAAGCAGAATTGATACTCTTTTATTAACAGCCTTGGTAACTTTGGGGGGAAATGATGAAGTAATAGAAGAATTAGAGGCTTGCTCATTTATTACCTAGCAGAAATGGGCCAGGTAGTTGACAAACACAAGCTCGACCTTCTTCAGACACCAGCAAACAACTTTCAGTTCTACCCATAGACAGATTTTTTTTGTTAATGAATTGATTTAAGCTTAAAGCTCAAGTTAACCTTTGTTTATTACAGCTTGAAATAAATGTTATGTTTCCATATTTACATGGAAAAGGAATATGTATTTGGATATGTTTATGAAAGTGGATACACACACACACACATATTCATACACATATACAAATAACTTTGAAGTGAGTTTTTAAGGAGAATCTTGACGGGTTTAAATACTGTCCACTTCTTACACTTGTTTATGTTATGTTCCTGTTATGATCCAGAAGATTGTATACTCACACAACTATATCCAAAAGTATATCCACTATCGCACCACCAACAGAAGCTAAAAAAAATATAACACTATTCTGCGTCAAAAATTTTTTTTAGAAACAACCAATAGACATCACAGGGCCTTACCGTAGCAAACAACCCAACTAAACTCCTCCAAATGAAATGTCTGTAAGGAAACAACCAAGCTCAGAAAGAAACCCAATAACTGCACAATTTAATCCTGAGTTGCCTGTATTTCCCTTCTATTAGGGTATTTTAGTTTATAAGCCTGAAAAGATAAATCATAATAGAAATGATGATATAATACACTCTAAAAATCTTTTCAGTTGAAAAGCAAAATAAAAATAAACGAGGCCATATTATTATGTCCTACTGCATGGTTTTGCTGCCAAGAAGTCTGAAATGTTATATTATTTCAATTGCAAGGTATGAAATGCACCAGCCCAATTCTGAGAAGCTCTGAGCTCTTTTGGAGCAGTTAAAATCCTCAGGAAAAAAGCAAAGGAGCTATTGTTCCTCATACATAAATGCTGCGCAAGGATTTTTCAATGGCCACTACAAATAGGTGTGCATATTTAAGCCAACCGTGTAACAACCTTGTAAAGGTAGCCAGTGAATCCTTTCACTTCACTTGCTTCTGAATTCCTTTTGTTTTCTTAGCAACATGCCCTTGGCAATTCTGTGTATTGCTTGTATTCAAAAAGATAGTCTTGAAGCATGTTGTTGTAAATTCATAGAAATTCTGTTCCTTTTCTGTCCCTCTTGGTTTTTCCAACCGGCATCTTTTTGCAATAATGTATCTTGCACGTCTTGTTGATTTCCAAGGAAATCCAAGGCAATTTTATCAAATCATATTTATTTAGGGGTTTATGAATCTGGCTTAAGGCTCTGGAAACCAGTTTTCAGTTCCACATTGACATTTTGAAAGGCAAGCTTTCCGAAATGTAAGTTATGTCCCCACCAATGGTAATCTCCCACCCATTTTCTCTGCATGTGGAGCATCAAATGACATATATTTTCAAAACAGAGGTAAGAAACTCACACCGGATGCACTTTGGGAATTGTCTTTAGGTTTGGCTTACTTTAAATCTGTCACTTTTAACAGCAGCATCTTGCCAGTTTTTCCTCAACATCTGTTCTCATTTATCTTCAACAAGTAAAGCTTTGTTTTTCCTTCCTAAAAGCAACAATCGCTTGTTATCAGGTGCAATGGAGAATGAAGCTTTATGTACTGTAAACATATTTGTCACCAGCTCAGTTGAATGATCATTGCCTGAAGGTGCTGTATATAATTTCCCACAAATAATAGTTTGTAGATTTAGGCAGACTTATATTAATATTTTGGGTGCCCTGCATGGGGTTTGTTGTTTCTTTTTGAGAAAGCCATTAATAAATCATCCTCAAAGTGAGAGGCATTTGAGAAAAGTTTAATGACTAAATACAACAAACTGACTGACTGAATAGAAAATCGTCATTAAGTAGCTATTTATACTTTTAACTAAACAGTCTTGTTTCTTATGAATGAATTTTACTTCCTTGGTATTCATATGGTTTTAAGACTTTTAGGAGAGGTGGATGAGTGGGTGAATTTATAAAATCCATGGGCAGGAATTCTGTGGCTGGTTATCCTTGCAAAGATTTATTGGTGGTGCAGGATTTAGATTGTCATCAGTTAGCACTGTCTTGGGTATTTCATATCTTCAGTATTAGCTTTTACAGGACAGAGATTTCTTCGCTTTAAATCTCTGCTGGAAATGAGGAGAATCTACTTTAACTCTTTGGAGCACTGCATTTAGTTTCAGAAGTTAACATCTACCATAAAGAATATTTTAGAAGAGGAAATAACATGAAAGATTTTTCAGAATTTAAACAAGAAAATCTCATGTTGGAATTTATTGCCTGGAGAAATAATATTTTAGATAGAACATTAAGAGATAATAATTGGATTTTACTATAGCTAACAAAAAGTGTCCAGAAAAGCCCAATTTTATTATTGAGGTTTTTTTAAAATAGGATAGATAATTCCCATAGCAGTATTCCATCATGGAACTTGCAGTGACCTTGAAAAATGTGTTGCTTAGTTCGAATGGCAAGTTTCTGATTTTAATGTGGCAAATTATAAGTATATATGTATATGTTCATAAAGGTGATGTTAAAAGTGGCGAAATCCAGTTTTCAAACAATAATAGCTAAATTCCAAATTGACAGTTTCATTCCTTGGCCTTAATTTGTCAGCCTTCTTATTTATTTATTCATTCATTCATTCATTCATTCATTCATTCATTCATTCATTCATTCATTCATTCAATTTTTATGCCGCCCTTCTCCTTAGACTCAGGGCGGCTTACAACATGTTAGCAATAGCACTTTTTTAACCGAGCAAGGCTATTGCCCCCACAATCCGGGTCCTCATTTTACCCACCTCGGAAGGATAGAAGGCTGATTCAACCTTGAGCCGGTGATGAGATTTGAACTGCTAACCTTCAGATCTACAAGTCAGCTTCAGTGGCCTGCAGTACAGCACTCTACCTGCTGCGCCACCCCGACTCATTTCTAATGCTTGTCTTAGAAAATATCTTGGTTATCTTGGGCTTGGGAGTGGGAGGCCACCGTTTTACAGTGGTTCTCCTCCTATCTCTCTGGTTGTTCGCAGTCAGTGTTAGTGGGGGGGGAAGAGGTCCATCCCTCGGCCTCTCCTCTGTGGGGTGCCGCAGGGGTCTGTTCTCTCCCCTCTACTATTTAATATCTACATGAAGCCACTGGGTGAGATCATCCGACACCATGGGGTGAGGTATCATCAGTATGCTGATTATATCCAACTATACATCTCCACCCCATGCCAATTCAGTGAAGTGGTGGATGTGATGTGCCGGTGCCTGGAAGCTGTAAGGATCTGGATGGGGGCCAACAGGCTCAAGCTCAACCCAGACAAGACTGAGTGGCTGTGGGCATTTCCTCCCAAGGGCTCCTCGATCTGGCCGTCCATTGTTCAGGGTGGGGGGGCATTAACCCACTCAGATATGGTCCGCAACTTGGGTGTCATCCTGGACCCACAGCTGAGTTTTGACCACCATCTTTCGGCTGTGGCCAGGGGGACCTTTGCCCAGGTTCGCCTGGCTTACCGGTTGTGGCCCTATTTGGACCAGGAGGCTCTACACATAGTTATTCAGGCTCTCATCACTTCCCGTCTTGATTATTGCAACACGCTCTACATGGAGCTACCCTTGAAAAGTGTTCGGAGACTGCAAATAGTCCAGAATGCAGCTGCAATAACTGTCATGGGTATGCCTCGGTATGCCCATATAACACCTATGCTCCACGAGCTGCACTGGCTTCCTATTAGTCTCCGGGACAATTCAAGGTGTTGGTTATTACCTATAAAGCCCTACATGACTCAGGGCCAGACTATTTACGGGGCCGCCTCTTGCCAAATACCTCCCAGAGACCAATAAGAGCACACAGAGTTGGGCTCCTCAGGGTCCCATCGACGAAGCAATGCAGATTGGCGGGACCACATGGGAGGGCCTTCTTGGTGGCTGCCCTGGCTTTGTGGAACCAGCTACCCCCCGATGTCCATACTGCTCCCACCCTACTGGCCTTCCATAAGGCCACGAAAACCTGGCTTTGCCGGTAGGCATGGGGGGCCATGAACTAACAACTGGCAAGGCCACACTGTATGAACAGTATGTATGTATGGGATTATGACTGCTTTATAATTAATGGGTTTCTTTTTAATACGGGGATTTATATTTTTAGATTATATTCGACTTCTTTTTTTTTGTTCTACTTAAATTCATCATCTAATGGTTAGAAGTTAAAAAAAACTTACAACATTTGATTATAAATGAAGACATCTTTCTTGAATGGATTGGAAATATGGGATTTAAAAAACAAACATTTCATCCATGATATTATCTTTATCCAACAGATATTATTTCATGTTAAGGAAGTTTAAAATGATAGCTTTTAGAGTATGTCCCATCTGCTAGGGAAAGTAATAAAGAAATAAATAAGTGCATATATAGTAGTCTTCTGAAAGTTGCTTTTGGTTTAAACATTTCATTAAAAAAAGACAAATCAACACTCAGGTTTTTGTATAATTGTAGATTTATTTATTTATTTATTAAATGTGTTTATTTATTTATTTTATTATTTATTAATTTGACTTCTATGTCGCCCAATCCCAAAGGACTCAGGACTCAGATTATCAGCTGATCTTAATTTTTTTTATCCAAATAACACTTTAAATCACAAACAATATAGCATCTGAGATATTCTTGGGGGGGGGGGGGGTGTTTGATGTTGAAAAGAGTGGAAAAGAAGAAAGGACCAAAAACTCTTATTTAGTGTGTGTGTGTGTGTGTGAGAGAGAGAGATACACACACACACACACACTGAGAAAACCTAAAGGAAAAGTATTTTGATTCTAAAAGAAACCAAAGAGAATTTTGTAAATGGCTTAGGCTGAAATGTGTATCAAAATGATATATGTTTGCAGTGAAAGGAAATAAAAAATCTTTTAGAGCTATTTGGGCATATACTATGAGGTATGGAGAAATGCATCCAAGATTATTTACTTATTGTCATATGCTAACTATTTACTTATTCAGATTTATATGGCCACATATCTAATCAAAAAAGCTATGGAGAGCTAACAACAGTTGAAACACATATAAACAGGAAATAATAGATTTAATATTTATTTATTTATTTATTTAATTCGACTTCTAAGCCGCCCAATCCTTAAGGACTCAGGGTGGCTTACAATAATAATATAAACATCCGTCCCTAAATCTAAAAATAATCAGAAAATCCTATTTTCCAGGCAAATAGCTTGTCAGTTATCATCCAAGGGAGAAAAAGAGGCAAGATACCTATAAATTGGCCATCTAGACTTTTGCAAAAGAAATACGGTTATTCTATAGCATTCCCTATACTGCTAACATTGTACAGTTCCTCGGAGAGTAGCTGAACAGTTCTCCAAACACAATGATGTTTTATGTACTTCCTTCCCTGTCGTAGTGCTGCTATTGATTTGATTAAATCAGTTAGGCAGCCAAGAGACTCTCTTTTATTCCACTAAATTGTACAATTGATCCTCTGCCCTATGCCTCTCAAAAGCCACTCTCAAAGCCATTCCATCTTTCATTATCTTTGCATAAAGTAAAAATACTTGAAACTATAAAAATAAATATAAATATAAATATTCATTTATATTCATTTCAAGATGTTAGTTTATGTATTACAAAAGGAAACAAAGCCATATTCTTTGCTTGAAGAAAGAAACGAGGGGAAAGTATTATGGCAGGTAAATAAATGCTAGCTCAAGAATTATGGGAGTTGTCTACCCATATAGGGCTACATTATGTCATTTATTTATTTGTTTGTTTGTTTATTTAGTCAAGTACAAATTGGTAGTATACAAAGATATAAACAATGTTTATATACATGATACTAGCAAAAGAGAAACGAGTAAATGTTTGGAAACATTTACTCTGCAGACTTGGGGCGGCTCACAACAATAATAAAACAATGTACAGAGAACAAATCTAATATTTAAAAATCTAAAACTCCATTATTTAAAAGAATATACAACACAAACATACCATACGTAAAACTATATAGGCCTGGGGGAGATGTCTCAATCCCCCATGCCTGTCAGCAGAGGTGGATTTTAAGGAGTTTGCGAAAGAGAAGGAGGGTGGGGGCAATTCTAATCTCCGGGGGGAGCTGGTTCCAGAGGGTTGGGGCCATAACAGAGAAGGCTCTTCCCCTGGGTCCCGCCAGACAACATTGTTTAGTCGAGGGGACCCGGAGAAGGCCAACTCTGTGGGACCTAACCGGTCGCTGGGATTTGTGCGGCAGAAGGCGGTCTCGGAGATATTCTGGCCCGATGCCATGAAGGGCTTTATAATACAAAGGTAGTCCTTGACGTATGACCATAAAGGAGTCTGTTGTTAAGTGAGACAGGTGTTAAGGGAGTTTTGCCCTATTTTACGACCTTCCTGCTACTTTTATTATCACTGCAGCTGTTAATTTAGTGACATAGCTATTAAGTGAATCTGGTTTCTCCTTTGACTTTGATTGTCAGAAGGTTGCAAGAGTGGATCACACAGCAATAGGCTGCTGCCCCCAGGGGGGGACATGCAGTGGGGATAGTACGTTTATGGACTATTTATTGAATAATTAATAGGTTTTTTTATTGCCCTTCCTTCTCCAGTGCCTTAGTATGATCCTTAATTACTTTTAAAATAGGAAATAATTAAATAGTATGTTTTTACCCATAAGACCAGTTAATAAACTAATAAGAATAAAACAATGTTCTTTTATATAAATGCATAGGTTTTGATTACTATGTTTTTGTTTTGACTTCTGCAGACTGTTGGACACAGTTTGTTTCTTTTTCCAGAGAACAAATCAATGTTTTATCATCTCTGGTCAACAAACCTAGACAACTGGGCGGGTGATATTTGTGTTTGTTTGTGTTTAAAGTGTAATTGTGTATCTGTGTCTCAATTTTTATTGTGGTTTCTCATTTTCAAGCTTTTCAAAACCTATTTTCTCCAACCAGTTTGATTGGCACCTTTCTAAGCAGCCCAGGTGCTATCTAGCTGAAAAGGAAAGATCTGAAAATCAGTGGTCTGTCATCCAAGTCAGCTGTAGCTCCGTATTATGCTTGTTGCGACTGGGATGGAATGAAATGGGTTTTAAAATCTTTACCTTCACGGATATGATGGTTTTAGCGAAAGTGTTCATTCTCTGCAGCAGAGATCATTTGAAGTAGTCCAGCATTATAAGAACTTTCTTTGAAGAGTTCCTCTAAAAACAATATGAGTATTCTTCTCAGGTAAGAACCATGGTGGTTGAAATTCACACTGAAATTATGCATTCTAATTGTTTTTAAAAGCAGCCTGATCATCATTGAAATTATGTACTCAAGGCTGCAACCCATACTGCTTTAATTCCTGTAAATAATGTATTCTGTTTTTGCACAAGATGTACCTTTGACCTTCAATAATTTTTCAAAAATCATTCAGAACTTTTCAATATTAAAATGTTTCTTTTCTGTTTGATGATGAAAATGTGATTTTAACAAATATGTGATTGACTAAAGTAACATGTTAAAGAGAGAAGAAGGTGTAACAGATTCTATAGAATAACTTTTTACTTT